>NC_086448.1:760118021-760120521 GCF_028390025.1 Pseudophryne corroboree
ACCCCTGGCGGCGTCGGACGCCTGCGGGTGCCGGCGGACGGAGCAGACCGCGCCGCACGGGGTACGGGTGCGGGGCCCGCCCGGCTCCGGAGACCGGAGCGCTCGGGCGGACGCCTGGGGACCGGACGCCCTCTCCGGGCGGAGGGGTTCCGGGCGCGCCGTGGGCAGAGGGAGGGTCGGGTTCGCCTGGAGCCGGCCGAGACCCCTGGGTTCCGGCCGAGCGATCGTCCCTCCCCGCCGGGGCGCGGGGTGCCACATCGATCGGGTTGCGGAAATGGGAGACGTGGGGCCCTTCTCTCGCGTCAACCGCAGCCCTCCGTTTTCTCTTTTCCGGCTTGACTCTGTTCGCCACCTGTGATGCTCTCTGGCCGGTTCCCTCGGGCGTAGCGGGACGGGCGGCGCGCGCGACGCTCTCGCGGAGCGTCCTCCGACGCTTCCCCGGGCTCCTGGAGCCGCCTCCCGGCCCGAGGGGTGCCCGTCCGCACTCATCGGCTGAACTTCCGCGAATTGCAGTACCCGATTCGGCCCGCCGGGGGGCGCTGCCGCCGGGGGAAGAGGGGGACGGGCCGGGCCTGGCGCCGGGCTCCGCCGGACGCCCGGCGCTGCCCCGTCTCGGCCTCGGAAGGGGGAGTCGGGGGAACGGGAGGCCGGGAGTCCCGGAGAGAGAGAGAAAGAGAGAGAGAGAGAGAGAGAGACCTCCGCGGTTCCGCCTTCGACCGCCGGGGGGCGCCGCGCACCCGTCCGCACGGGCCCGTCCCGGTGGCTCCCGGCAGGGCTCTCCCAGGGCCCCGGTCCGGGAGCCCGACTGCGTCCGCTCTCCGCTTCCAGAGAGGAGGCTGTTGGACGGGGAGAGCTGGTACCGGGCTCCTGGAGCCCTGCCTGGGCAGCCTATGGAAGGGAGGGAGCCCTGGCCCTGCTGCTCTCCGAGCTCCGGCCCTGCTGCTCTCCGAGCTCCGTGCCTGCTCTGCCACGGGTCCTTTCGCAGGAGCTCCAGGGAAACGGGCTTTTCGGCCCCTGACAGAGTCCCGGCTCTCTCGCTCGCCTCGTTGGTACCTACTGATCCGGCGGAGGTGTTCTCCGGCGGGTAGCGACACGGACGGCCGAGGGCGCGCTTCACCCAGGCTTCAACCGTCTCCTCCCCGAGCCCCTGGAAGTGCAGCTGGGCCGCGGGCGCCCCGGTCCGCACTCATCTGCGAAACTTCCACAAATTGCAGTACCCGATTTGGCCCGCTGGGGGGCGCTGCCTCCGGGGGAGAAGGAGACGTGCCCGGCCCGTACGTCGGGCTCCAACGGATGCCCGCCGTGGACCCTTTATAGGCCCCATCCTGGTCCTGCCATGCTGTTATCGGAGCTCCACGGCTATCTTGTCACTAAACCTTTCGTTTGAGCTCCAGGGCTTTTTGCTTTTTGTAACCCGGTTCCTGGAGCCCTGCCTGGGCAAAATCGGATGCAAGAAGGCCCTGCCCATGCTGATCTCTGAGCTCCGCGCATCTTCTGCCACGGGTCCTTTCGCAGGAGCTCCAGGGAAACGGGCTTTTCGGCCCCTGACAGAGTCCCGGCTCTCTCGCTCGCCTCGTTGGTACCTACTGATCCGGCGGAGGTGTTCTCCGGCGGGTAGCGACACGGACGGCCGAGGGCGCGCTTCACCCAGGCTTCAACCATCTCCTCCCCGAGCCCCTGGAAGTGCAGCTGGGCCGCGGGCGCCCCGGTCCGCACTCATCTGCGAAACTTCCACAAATTGCAGTACCCGATTTGGCCCGCTGGGGGGCGCTGCCTCCGGGGGAGAAGGAGACGTGCCCGGCCCGTACGTCGGGCTCCAACGGATGCCCGCCGTGGACCCTTTATAGGCCCCATCCTGGTCCTGCCATGCAGTTATCGGAGCTCCACGGCTATCTTGTCACTAAACCTTTCGTTTGAGCTCCAGGGCTTTTTGCTTTTTGTAACCCGGTTCCTGGAGCCCTGCCTGGGCAAAATCGGATGCAAGAAGGCCCTGCCCATGCTGATCTCTGAGCTCCGCGCATCTTCTGTCACGGGTCCTTTCGCAAAAGCTCCAGGGAAACAGGCTTTTCGGCCCCGGACAGAGTCCCGGCTCTCTCGCTCGCCTCGTTGGTACCTACTGATCCGGCGGAGGTGTTCTCCGGCGGGTAGCGACACGGACGGCCGAGGGCGCGCTTCACCCAGGCTTCAACCATCTCCTCCCCGAGCCCCTGGAAGTGCCGCTGGGCCGCGGGCGCCCCGGTCCGCACTCATCCGCGACACTTCCGCGCTGGAGTCCGACGCTCGCCGGCCGCGTCCCCCGGCCCGCGGGGGCCCGGGGGGAGGCCCGACGCGTGCGGGGGGAGGCGGCGGGCGGCGGGGGGCGCCCCCGCGCCACCCGACGGCGCCCCCCGGTGGCCAGAGGCGGCTCGGAGCGAGACGATCGGGGGGGGGACGGCGGCGCGTGACCCGCCCCGGCCCCCTTGGCCCAGCGGACGGGCAGGCGGCTCCCGGGCGACCCCCC
>NC_086448.1:760133021-760135521 GCF_028390025.1 Pseudophryne corroboree
CGTTGGTACCTACTGATCCGGCGGAGGTGTTCTCCGGCGGGTAGCGACACGGACGGCCGAGGGCGCGCTTCACCCAGGCTTCAACCGTCTCCTCCCCGAGCCCCTGGAAGTGCAGCTGGGCCGCGGGCGCCCCGGTCCGCACTCATCTGCGAAACTTCCACAAATTGCAGTACCCGATTTGGCCCGCTGGGGGGCGCTGCCTCCGGGGGAGAAGGAGACGTGCCCGGCCCGTACGTCGGGCTCCAACGGATGCCCGCCGTGGACCCTTTATAGGCCCCATCCTGGTCCTGCCATGCTGTTATCGGAGCTCCACGGCTATCTTGTCACTAAACCTTTCGTTTGAGCTCCAGGGCTTTTTGCTTTTTGTAACCCGGTTCCTGGAGCCCTGCCTGGGCAAAATCGGATGCAAGAAGGCCCTGCCCATGCTGATCTCTGAGCTCCGCGCATCTTCTGCCACGGGTCCTTTCGCAGGAGCTCCAGGGAAACGGGCTTTTCGGCCCCTGACAGAGTCCCGGCTCTCTCGCTCGCCTCGTTGGTACCTACTGATCCGGCGGAGGTGTTCTCCGGCGGGTAGCGACACGGACGGCCGAGGGCGCGCTTCACCCAGGCTTCAACCGTCTCCTCCCCGAGCCCCTGGAAGTGCAGCTGGGCCGCGGGCGCCCCGGTCCGCACTCATCTGCGAAACTTCCACAAATTGCAGTACCCGATTTGGCCCGCCGGGGGGCGCTGCCTCCGGGGGGAGAAGGAGACGTGCCCGGCCCGTACGTCGGGCTCCAACGGATGCCCGCCGTGGACCCTTTATAGGCCCCATCCTGGTCCTGCCATGCTGTTATCGGAGCTCCACGGCTATCTTGTCACTAAACCTTTCGTTTGAGCTCCAGGGCTTTTTGCTTTTTGTAACCCGGTTCCTGGAGCCCTGCCTGGGCAAAATCGGATGCAAGAAGGCCCTGCCCATGCTGATCTCTGAGCTCCGCGCATCTTCTGTCACGGGTCCTTTCGCAGGAGCTCCAGGGAAACGGGCTTTTCGGCCCCTGACAGAGTCCCGGCTCTCTCGCTCGCCTCGTTGGTACCTACTGATCCGGCGGAGGTGTTCTCCGGCGGGTAGCGACACGGACGGCCGAGGGCGCGCTTCACCCAGGCTTCAACCGTCTCCTCCCCGAGCCCCTGGAAGTGCAGCTGGGCCGCGGGCGCCCCGGTCCGCACTCATCTGCGAAACTTCCACAAATTGCAGTACCCGATTTGGCCCGCTGGGGGGCGCTGCCTCCGGGGGAGAAGGAGACGTGCCCGGCCCGTACGTCGGGCTCCAACGGATGCCCGCCGTGGACCCTTTATAGGCCCCATCCTGGTCCTGCCATGCAGTTATCGGAGCTCCACGGCTATCTTGTCACTAAACCTTTCGTTTGATCTCCAGGGCTTTTTGCTTTTTGTAACCCGGTTCCTGGAGCCCTGCCTGGGCAAAATCGGATGCAAGAAGGCCCTGCCCATGCTGATCTCTGAGCTCCGCGCATCTTCTGTCACGGGTCCTTTCGCAAAAGCTCCAGGGAAACAGGCTTTTCGGCCCCGGACAGAGTCCCGGCTCTCTCGCTCGCCTCGTTGGTACCTACTGATCCGGCGGAGGTGTTCTCCGGCGGGTAGCGACACGGACGGCCGAGGGCGCGCTTCACCCAGGCTTCAACCATCTCCTCCCCGAGCCCCTGGAAGTGCCGCTGGGCCGCGGGCGCCCCGGTCCGCACTCATCCGCGACACTTCCGCGCTGGAGTCCGACGCTCGCCGGCCGCGTCCCCCGGCCCGCGGGGGCCCGGGGGGAGGCCCGACGCGTGCGGGGGGAGGCGGCGGGCGGCGGGGGGCGCCCCCGCGCCACCCGACGGCGCCCCCCGGTGGCCAGAGGCGGCTCGGAGCGAGACGATCGGGGGGGGGACGGCGGCGCGTGACCCGCCCCGGCCCCCTTGGCCCAGCGGACGGGCAGGCGGCTCCCGGGCGACCCCCCCGATCCCCGCCGCGGCGCCCCCCGGTGGCCGCCTGACGCCACTGCGGGGGGTGCAGATTCCGTGTGTCCTCTCGGATAAAAACAAAAGAAACGATTCCCGTCGGGCGAAAGTAAGTGGGACGCAGGGCCCCGGGCCCCGACGGTCCGCGCGCGCGGCGCCCCCCGCTGGCCGGTCGAAGGGATGACAAAAATAAAATGAAAAAAATTTCAAAAAAGCACTCGCCCCAAACAGACGAAAGGTACCCGGTCCGCCCGGATGAACCCTCCCCCGTGTCCCCGCCGCGGCGCCCCCCGCTGGCCAGCCGAGGTAATACACGATTGAGAGGGGGGGGAGTGAAAAAAAGGGGCAAAAAATGAAAAACACCCCACCCGTTTGAATGCAAAGTCCCGGAGCGGCCAGGGGTGGACGCCGGTCCGCGCGCACGGCGCCCCCCGCAGGCCAGTTGAAGGGAAGAACGGAACGAGACTAAAAGATAAAAAAAAAATTTCAAAAAAGCACTCGCCCCAAACAGA
>NC_086448.1:760140521-760173521 GCF_028390025.1 Pseudophryne corroboree
ATACTATCAGGAGGCCCTAGGGTCATATGGTAGATGATGTCTGTACATTTTGGGGCCTCTGGGCCCTCAGGGTATTCATCAGCTGCTGATCCCAAAAGCTATGCAAAGTTGGATTATTCTACATGTTACAGTTTAGGCCCCAGGGTTACCAGGGGCCCCACGTTTTGCAGCATGCATTTACAAATCAATATGAGTGTACCCTTCAATTTGTGGGACACTTGCCCCAATGGTTAGACCAGAAGACCATTTTAAATAACCACTACTTGGATGAACTGCATGGTAAAATGCAAAGATATATATATGTTGATCCAGCTTGGGCCCCTAAAGATAGTGGGCCCCCAAATTTTGCAGATTGCATGGGCATATGCATGGGAGTGCACTCTTAAATTTTAGGATCTATAGCCCCAGTGGTTGGATCAGAGGACTTTGATAAGCAAACCTCTATTTCAAATAACATTAAGGCCTCATGTCTTTATTTTTATGTAGGATAATCGGGTCCCCTGGGCAGTTCTTTAATGCCACGGACCACATACTATCAGGAGGCCCTAGGGTCATATGGTAGATGATGTCTGTACATTTTGGGGCCTCTGGGCCCTCAGGGTATTCATCAGCTGCTGATCCCAAAAGCTATGCAATGTTGGATTATTCCACATGTTACAGTTTAGGCCCCAGGGATACCAGGGGCCCCACGTTTTGGAGCTTGCATTAACAAATCAATATTAGTGTACCCTTCAATTTGTGGGACACTTGCCCCAATGGTTAGACCAGAAGACCATTTTAAATAACCACTACTTGGATGAACTGCATGGTAAAATGCATAGATATATATGTTGATCCAGCTTGGGCCCCTAAAGATAATGGGTCCCCAAATTTTGCAGATTGCATGGGCATATGAATGGGAGTGGACCCTTAAATTTTAGGATCTATAGCCCCAGTGGATGGACCAGAAGACTTTGATAATCAAATCTCTATTTCAAATAACATTAAGGCCTCATGTCTTTATTTTTATGTAGGATAATCGGGTCCCCTGGGCAGTTCTTTAATGCCACGGACCCCATACTATCAGGAGGCCCTAGGTTCATATTGTAGATGATGTCTGTACATTTTGGGGCCTCTGGGCCCTCAGGGTATTTATCAGCTGCTGATCCCAAAAGCTATGCAAAGTTGGATTATTGTACATGTTACAGTTTAGGCCCCAGGGTTACCAGGGGCCCCATGTTTTGCAGCTTGCATTAACAAATCAATATGAGTGTGCCCTTCAATTTGTGGGACACTTGCTACAATGGTTAGACCAGAAGACCATTTTAATTAACCACTACTTGGATGAACTGCATGGTAAAATGCATAGATATATATGTTGAACCAGCTTGGGCCCCTAAAGATAATGGGCCCCTAAATTTTGCAGATTGCATGGGCATATGAATGGGAGTGCACCCTTAAATTTTAGGATCTATAGCCCCAGTGATTGGACCAGAAGACTTTGATAAGCAAACCTCTATTTCAAATAACATTAAGGCCTCATGTCTTTATTTTTATGTCGGATTATCGGGTCCCCTGGGCAGTTCTTTAATGCCACGGACCACATACTATCAGGAGGCCCTAGGGTCATATGGTAGATGATGTCTGTACATTTTAGGGCCTCTGGGCCCTCAGGGTATTCATCAGCTGCTGATCCCAAAAGCTATGCAAAGTTGGATTATTCCACATGTTACAGTTTAGGCCCCAGGGATACCAGGGGCCCCACGTTTTGGAGCTTGCATTATCAAATCAATATGAGTGTACCCTTCAATTTGTGGGACACTTGCCCCAATGGTTAGACCAGAAGACCATTTTAAATAACCACTACTTGGATGAACTGCATGGTAAAATGCATAGATATATATGTTGATCCAGCTTGGGCCCCTAAAGATACTTTACTTAATGGCCGCACTCATTTGTCAAAAAAATATTCTTTTTGGCTCAACAAGTGTATTTTGGTCACATTTTTTACATGAACCACATTTTTTTGTATGGAACCTTTTTTTTAGGTGAATCCCGAATTATTCACCAAAAGTGGCGACCTGACAGTCATTCCATTTTTGCCATTTTAAGATATAGAACCCCTGGATGCAGGTCATTTTCGGCCTTTCGGCGTGTCGGTTCACGTGGAAAAGGGGTCAAAAAAATTCCCTTTTCACAACGCACGGTGGGCGCCCGGCCAAAGATGGCCAAAAATTCAGTGAAAAGGCAAAACGAGGGTGGAGATGTTTATTCGAAATGTAAATTATGTTTCGCCATCTGTTTTGCGTTAAGCTTCCATTGACCCACTTTGACTGCGCATGACCTCAAAAACCACCGAAATGCAAAATCATATTTGCCAGGGAGCGACAAATGTGGCGCATTTGTTTTATTAAAACACTGTTGTATTTATTTTCTAATTATGTCACTGGAAGCTTGAAGGCACAGTGATATAAGAGCATGATTAGAAAGTTTGAGAAATTTATTGTTTTTAGCCATAACGCTGCATAACTAAGGTTCCCAGTACATAAAGCCAAGGTTGTAAACGCTTATGGCGAATTTTTTTTGGGAAAGGCTAACTAAATTCTTTAAAAAGATTGCATTTTAGAGTCTAACAGGTAAGGCTTTCGAATATATACAATATTTTAAAATAAAAAATATTATATAGAGTGTCTCTATTTCGATAATACATCTCAAACAGGATTCTCACACAAAAAAAACACCGGTTTTGGCGAACTCTTTACAATCATGTCGGACCCCAAACACTAAATTGACCAGAAAACAGGTCATTTTCGGCTTTTCGGCGTAGAGGTTCACGTGGAACAAGGTTAAAAAAAAATCCCTTTTCACAATGCACGGTGGGTGCGCGGCCAAAGACAGCCAAAAAAACAGTGAAATGGCAAAACGAGGGCGGAGATGTTTATTAGAAATATAAATTATGTTTAACCATCTGTTTTGCGTTAAGCTTCCATTGACCCACTTTGACTGCGCAAGACCTCAAAAGCCACCGAAATTCAAAATCATATTTGCCAGGGAGTGACAAATGTGGCGCATTTGTTTTATTAAAACACTGTCATAATTATATTCAAATTATGTCACTGGTAGCTTGAAGGCACAGTGATATAAGAGCATGATTAGAAAGTTTGAGAAATTAATTGTTTTTAGCCATAAAGCTGCATAACCAAGGTTCCCAGTACATAAAGCCATGGTTGTAAACGCTTATGGCGAATTTCTTTTGGGAAAGGCTAACCAAATTCATTACAAATATTGCATTTTAGAGTCTAACAGGTAAGGCTTTCAAAAATATATAATATTTTACAATAACATATATTATATAGAGTGTCTCTATTTTGATAATACATCTGAAACAGGATTCTCACCAAAAAAAAACACAGGTTTTGGCGAACACTTTACACCCATGTCGGACCCCAAACACTAAATTGACCGGAAACCACTGGCAACAAGGGCTTCTCATTATCAAAAGTTTGTGGTTTAAAATTGATATTCACAAACAATTAGGCTCCGCCCATATATAACTTGGCAAAATCATTGGGGGGGGGGGGGGAATTGTGTTTAACAAGGGTTCCTGGACCGACCATTATTGCTAAAGATCCAAAACTTGAAGCGTACTCTCATAATAACTTGTCAGTGCAACCTGCAAGATTTGGTGTCCCAGGGATATGACATGGACACACTGCATTATGATAATACATCGAAAAGGATACTCATGCAATAAATCCACCAGTTTTGGCGAACACTTTACAGTCATGTTGGACCCCAAAGACTAAATTGACCGGAAACCAATGGCAACAAGGGCTTCTCATTATCAAAAGTTTGGGGTTTAAAATTAATATTCGAAAACAATTAGGCTCCACCCATATACAAGTTTGCAAATCATTGGTGGAGAAAATGGTCAATGTTAGCACTGGGTCTAGGTGATACACTCCCATTCATATGCCTATGTAACCTGCAAAATTTATAAAATAAACCAATATGAGTATACCCTTCAATTTGTGGATCACTAGCCCCAATGGTTTGAGCTGAAGACCATTTTAAATGAACACTACTTGGATGAACTGCATGGTAATATGCATAGATATATATGTTGATCCAGCTTGGGCCCCTAAAGATAATGGGCCCCCAAATTTTGCAGATTGCATGGGCATATGAATGGGAGTGCACCCTTAAATTTTAGTTACTATAGCCCCAGTGGTTGGCCCAGAAGACTTTGATAAGCAAACCTCTATTTTAAATAACATTAAGGCCTCATGTCTTTATTTTTATGTAGGATAATCGGGTCCCCTGGGCAGTTCTTTAATGCCAGGGACCCCATACTATCAGGAGGCCCTAGGGTCATATGGTAGATGATGTCTGTACATTTTGGGGCCTCTGGGCCCTCAGGGTATTCATCAGCTGCTGATCCCAAAAGCTATGCAAAGTTGGATTATTCCACATGTTACAGTTTAGGCCCCAGGGATACCAGGGGCCCCACGTTTTGGAGCTTGCATTAACAAATCAATATGAGTGTACCCTTCAATTTGTGGGACACTTGCCCCAATGGTTAGACCAGAAGACCATTTTAAATAACCACTACTTGGATGAACTGCATGGTAAAATGCATAGAAATATATGTTGATCCAGCTTGGGCCCCTAAAGATAATGGGTCCCCAAATTTTGCAGATTGCATAGGCATATGAATGGGAGTGCACCCTTAAATTTTAGGATCTATAGCCCCAGTGGTTGGACCAGAAGACTTTGATAATCAAACCTCTATTTCAAATAACATTAAGGCCTCATGCCTTTATTTTTATGTAGGATAATCGGGTCCCCTGGGCAGTTCTTTAATGCCACGGACCCCATACTATCAGGAGGCCCTAGGTTCATATTGTAGATGATGTCTGTACATTTTGGGGCCTCTGGGCCCTCAGGGTATTCATCAGCTGCTGATCCCAAAAGCTATGCAAAGTTGGATTATTCTACATGTTACAGTTTAGGCCCCAGGGTTACCAAGGGCCCCACGTTTTGCAGCTTGCATTAACAAATCAATATGAGTGTACGCTTCAATTTGAGGGACAGTTGCCACAATGGTTAGACCAGAAGACCATTTTAAATAACCACTACTTGGATGAACTGCATGGTAAAATGCATAGATATATATGTTGATCCAGCTTGGGCCCCTAAAGATAATGGGCCCCCAAATTTTGCAGATTGCATGGGCATATGAATGGGAGTGCACCCTTAAATTTTAGGATCTATAGCCCCAGTGGTTGGACCAGAAGACTTTGATAAGCAAACCTCTATTTCAAATAACATTAAGGCCTCATGTCTTTATTTTTATGTAGGATAATCGGGTCCCCTGGGCATTTCTTTAATGCCACGGACCCCATACTATAAGGAGGCCCTAGGTTCATATGGTAGATGATGTCTGTACATTTTGGGGCCTCTGGGACCTCAGGGTATTCATCAGCTGCTGATCCCAAAAGCTATGCAAAGTTGTATTATTCTACATGTTACAGTTTAGGCCCCAGGAATACCAGGTGCCCCATGTTTTGCAGCTAACATTAACAAATCAATATGAGTGTACCCTTCAATTTGTGGGACACTTGCCCCAATGGTTAGACCAGAAGACCATTTTAAATAACCACTACTTGGATGAACTGCATGGTAAAATGCATAGATATATATGTTGATCCAGCTTGGGCCCCTAAAGATAGTGGGCCCCCAAATTTTGCAGATTGCATGGGCATATGAATGGGAGTGCACCCTTACATTTTAGGATCTATAGCCCCAGTGTTTGGACCAGAATACTTTGATAAGCAAACCTTTATTTCAAATAACATTAAGGCATTGTGTCTTTATTTTTATGTAGGATAATCGGGTCCCCTGGGCATTTCTTTAATGCCAGGGACCCCATACTATCAGGAGGCCCTAGGGTCATGTGGTAGATGATGTCTGTACATTATGAGGGCCTCTGGGCCCTCAGGGTATTCAACAGCTGCTGATCCCCAATGCTTTGCAAAGTTGGATAATTCCACATGTTACAGTTTAGGCACCAGTGTTACCAGGGGCCCCATGTTTTGCAGGTTGCATTAAAAAATCAATATGAGTGTACCCTTCAATTTGTGGGACACTAGCCCCAATGCTTAGACCAGAAGACCATTTTAAATAACCACTACTTGGATGAACTGCATGGTAAAATGCATAGATATATATGTTGATCCAGCTTGGGCCCCTAAAGATAATGGGCCCCCAAATTTTGCAGGCTGCATGGGCATATGAATGGGCGTGTACCCTTAAATTTTAGGATCTATAGCCCCAGTGTTTGGACCAGAAGACTTTGATAAGCAAACCTTTATTTCAAATAACATTAAGGCATTGTGTCTTTATTTTTATGTAGGATAATCGAGTCCCCTGGGCAGTTCTTTAATGCCAGGGACCCCATACTATCAGGAGGCCCTAGGGTCATATGGTAGATGATGTCTGTACATTTTGGGGCCTCTGGGCCCTCAGGGTATTCATCAGCTGCTGATCCCAAAAGCTATGCAAAGTTGGATTATTCCACATGTTACAGTTTAGGCCCCAGGGATACCAGGGGCCCCACATTTTGAAGCTTGCATTAACAAATCAATATGAGTGTACCCTTCAATTTGTGGGACACTTGCCCCAATGGTTAGACCAGAAGACCATTTTAAATAACCACTACTTGGATGAACTGCATGGTAAAATGCATAGATATATATGTTGATCCAGCTTGGGCCCCTAAAGATAATGGGTCCCCAAATTTTGCAGATTGCATGGGCATATTAATGGGAGTGCACCCTTAAATTTTAGGATCTATAGCCCCAGTGGTTGGACCAGAAGACTTTGATAAGCAAACCTTTATTTCAAATAACATTAAGGCATTGTGTCTTTATTTTTATGTAGGATAATCGGGTCCCCTGGGCAGTTCTTTAATGCCAGGGACCCCATACTATCAGGAGGCCCTAGGGTCATGTGGTAGATGATGTCTGTACATTATGAGGGCCTCTGGGCCCTCAGGGTATTCAACAGCTGCTGATCCCCAATGCTTTGCAAAGTTGGATAATTCCACATGTTACAGTTTAGGCACCAGTGTTACCAGGGGCCCCATGTTTTGCAGGTTGCATTAAAAAATCAATATGAGTGTACCCTTCAATTTGTGGGACACTAGCCCCAATGCTTAGACCAGAAGACCATTTTAAATAACCACTACTTGGATGAACTGCATGGTAAAATGCATAGATATATATGTTGATCCAGCTTGGGCCCCTAAAGATAATGGGCCCCCAAATTTTGCAGGCTGCATGGGCATATGAATGGGCGTGTACCCTTAAATTTTAGGATCTATAGCCCCAGTGTTTGGACCAGAAGACTTTGATAAGCAAACCTTTATTTCAAATAACATTAAGGCATTGTGTCTTTATTTTTATGTAGGATAATCGGGTCCCCTGGGCAGTTCTTTAATGCCAGGGACCCCATACTATCAGGAGGCCCTAGGGTCATATGGTAGATGATGTCTGTACATTTTGGGGCCTCTGGGCCCTCAGGGTATTCATCAGCTGCTGATCCCAAAAGCTATGCAAAGTTGGATTATTCCACATGTTACAGTTTAGGCCCCAGGGATACCAGGGGCCCCACGTTTTGGAGCTTGCATTAACAAATCAATATGAGTGTACCCTTCAATTTGTGGGACACTTGCCCCAATGGTTAGACCAGAAGACCATTTTAAATAACCACTACTTGGATGAACTGCATGGTAAAATGCATAGAAATATATGTTGATCCAGCTTGGGCCCCTAAAGATAATGGGTCCCCAAATTTTGCAGATTGCATAGGCATATGAATGGGAGTGCACCCTTAAATTTTAGGATCTATAGCCCCAGTGGTTGGACCAGAAGACTTTGATAATCAAACCTCTATTTCAAATAACATTAAGGCCTCATGCCTTTATTTTTATGTAGGATAATCGGGTCCCCTGGGCAGTTCTTTAATGCCACGGACCCCATACTATCAGGAGGCCCTAGGTTCATATTGTAGATGATGTCTGTACATTTTGGGGCCTCTGGGCCCTCAGGGTATTCATCAGCTGCTGATCCCAAAAGCTATGCAAAGTTGGATTATTCTACATGTTACAGTTTAGGCCCCAGGGTTACCAAGGGCCCCACGTTTTGCAGCTTGCATTAACAAATCAATATGAGTGTACGCTTCAATTTGAGGGACAGTTGCCACAATGGTTAGACCAGAAGACCATTTTAAATAACCACTACTTGGATGAACTGCATGGTAAAATGCATAGATATATATGTTGATCCAGCTTGGGCCCCTAAAGATAATGGGCCCCCAAATTTTGCAGATTGCATGGGCATATGAATGGGAGTGCACCCTTAAATTTTAGGATCTATAGCCCCAGTGGTTGGACCAGAAGACTTTGATAAGCAAACCTCTATTTCAAATAACATTAAGGCCTCATGTCTTTATTTTTATGTAGGATAATCGGGTCCCCTGGGCATTTCTTTAATGCCACGGACCCCATACTATAAGGAGGCCCTAGGTTCATATGGTAGATGATGTCTGTACATTTTGGGGCCTCTGGGACCTCAGGGTATTCATCAGCTGCTGATCCCAAAAGCTATGCAAAGTTGTATTATTCTACATGTTACAGTTTAGGCCCCAGGAATACCAGGTGCCCCATGTTTTGCAGCTAACATTAACAAATCAATATGAGTGTACCCTTCAATTTGTGGGACACTTGCCCCAATGGTTAGACCAGAAGACCATTTTAAATAACCACTACTTGGATGAACTGCATGGTAAAATGCATAGATATATATGTTGATCCAGCTTGGGCCCCTAAAGATAGTGGGCCCCCAAATTTTGCAGATTGCATGGGCATATGAATGGGAGTGCACCCTTACATTTTAGGATCTATAGCCCCAGTGTTTGGACCAGAATACTTTGATAAGCAAACCTTTATTTCAAATAACATTAAGGCATTGTGTCTTTATTTTTATGTAGGATAATCGGGTCCCCTGGGCAGTTCTTTAATGCCAGGGACCCCATACTATCAGGAGGCCCTAGGGTCATGTGGTAGATGATGTCTGTACATTATGAGGGCCTCTGGGCCCTCAGGGTATTCAACAGCTGCTGATCCCCAATGCTTTGCAAAGTTGGATAATTCCACATGTTACAGTTTAGGCACCAGTGTTACCAGGGGCCCCATGTTTTGCAGGTTGCATTAAAAAATCAATATGAGTGTACCCTTCAATTTGTGGGACACTAGCCCCAATGCTTAGACCAGAAGACCATTTTAAATAACCACTACTTGGATGAACTGCATGGTAAAATGCATAGATATATATGTTGATCCAGCTTGGGCCCCTAAAGATAATGGGCCCCCAAATTTTGCAGGCTGCATGGGCATATGAATGGGCGTGTACCCTTAAATTTTAGGATCTATAGCCCCAGTGTTTGGACCAGAAGACTTTGATAAGCAAACCTTTATTTCAAATAACATTAAGGCATTGTGTCTTTATTTTTATGTAGGATAATCGAGTCCCCTGGGCAGTTCTTTAATGCCAGGGACCCCATACTATCAGGAGGCCCTAGGGTCATATGGTAGATGATGTCTGTACATTTTGGGGCCTCTGGGCCCTCAGGGTATTCATCAGCTGCTGATCCCAAAAGCTATGCAAAGTTGGATTATTCCACATGTTACAGTTTAGGCCCCAGGGATACCAGGGGCCCCACATTTTGAAGCTTGCATTAACAAATCAATATGAGTGTACCCTTCAATTTGTGGGACACTTGCCCCAATGGTTAGACCAGAAGACCATTTTAAATAACCACTACTTGGATGAACTGCATGGTAAAATGCATAGATATATATGTTGATCCAGCTTGGGCCCCTAAAGATAATGGGTCCCCAAATTTTGCAGATTGCATGGGCATATTAATGGGAGTGCACCCTTAAATTTTAGGATCTATAGCCCCAGTGGTTGGACCAGAAGACTTTGATAAGCAAACCTTTATTTCAAATAACATTAAGGCATTGTGTCTTTATTTTTATGTAGGATAATCGGGTCCCCTGGGCAGTTCTTTAATGCCAGGGACCCCATACTATCAGGAGGCCCTAGGGTCATGTGGTAGATGATGTCTGTACATTATGAGGGCCTCTGGGCCCTCAGGGTATTCAACAGCTGCTGATCCCCAATGCTTTGCAAAGTTGGATAATTCCACATGTTACAGTTTAGGCACCAGTGTTACCAGGGGCCCCATGTTTTGCAGGTTGCATTAAAAAATCAATATGAGTGTACCCTTCAATTTGTGGGACACTAGCCCCAATGCTTAGACCAGAAGACCATTTTAAATAACCACTACTTGGATGAACTGCATGGTAAAATGCATAGATATATATGTTGATCCAGCTTGGGCCCCTAAAGATAATGGGCCCCCAAATTTTGCAGGCTGCATGGGCATATGAATGGGCGTGTACCCTTAAATTTTAGGATCTATAGCCCCAGTGTTTGGACCAGAAGACTTTGATAAGCAAACCTTTATTTCAAATAACATTAAGGCATTGTGTCTTTATTTTTATGTAGGATAATCGGGTCCCCTGGGCAGTTCTTTAATGCCAGGGACCCCATACTATCAGGAGGCCCTAGGGTCATATGGTAGATGATGTCTGTACATTTTGGGGCCTCTGGGCCCTCAGGGTATTCATCAGCTGCTGATCCCAAAAGCTATGCAAAGTTGGATTATTCCACATGTTACAGTTTAGGCCCCAGGGATACCAGGGGCCCCACATTTTGAAGCTTGCATTAACAAATCAATATGAGTGTACCCTTCAATTTGTGGGACACTTGCCCCAATGGTTAGACCAGAAGACCATTTTAAATAACCACTACTTGGATGAACTGCATGGTAAAATGCATAGATATATATGTTGATCCAGTTTGGGCCCCTAAAGATAATGGGTCCCCAAATTTTGCAGATTGCATGGGCATATGAATGGGAGTGCACCCTTAAATTTTAGGATCTATAGCCCCAGTGGTTGGACCAGAAGACTTTGATAAGCAAACCTTTATTTCAAATAACATTAAGGCATTGTGTCTTTATTTTTATGTAGGATAATCGGGTACCCTGGGCAGTTCTTTAATGCCAGGGACCCCATACTATCAGGAGGCCCTAGGGCCATGTGGTAGATGATGTCTGTACATTATGAGGGCCTCTGGGCCCTCAGGGTATTCATCAGCTGCTGATCCCAAAAGCTATGCAAAGTTGGATTATTCCACATGTTACAGTTTAGGCCCCAGGGATACCAGGGGCCCCACGTTTTGAAGCTTGCATTAACAAATCAATATGAGTGTACCCTTCAATTTGTGGGACACTAGCCCCAATGGTTAGACCAGAAGACCATTTTAAATAACCACTACTTGGATGAACTGCATGGTAAAATGCATAGATATATATGTTGATCCAGCTTGGGCCTCTAAAGATAATGGGCCCCCAAATTTTGCAGATTGCATGGGCATATGAATGGGAGTGCACCCTTAAATTTTAGGATCTATAGCCCCAGTGATTGGACCAGAAGACTTTGATAAGCAAACCTCTATTTAAATAACATTAAGGCCTCATGTCTTTATTTTTATGTAGGATAATCGGGACCCCTGGGCAGTTCTTTAATGCCACGGACCCCATACTATCAGGAGGCCCTAGGGTCATATGGTAGATGATGTCTGTACATTTTGGGGCCTCTGGGCCCTCAGGGTATTTATCAGCTGCTGATCGCAAAAGCTATGCAAAGTTGGATTATTCCACATGTTACAGTTTAGGCCCCAGGGATACCAGGGGCCCCACGTTTTGAAGCTTGCATTAACAAATCAATATGAGTGTACCCTTCAATTTGTGGGACACTAGCCCCAATGGTTAGACCAGAAGACCATTTTAAATAACCACTACTTGGATGAACTGCATGGTAAAATGCATAGATATATATGTTGATCCAGCTTGGGCCCCTAAAGATAATGGGCCCCCAAATTTTGCAGATTGCATGGGCATATGAATGGGAGTGCACCCTTAAATTTTAGGATCTATAGCCCCAGTGGTTGGACCAGAAGACTTTGATAAGCAAACCTCTATTTCAAATAACATTAAGGCCTCATGTCTTTATTTTTATGTAGGATAATCGGGTCCCCTGGGCAGTTCTTTAATACGAGGGACCCCATACTATCAGGAGGCCCTAGGGTCATATGGTAGATGATGTCTGTACATTTTGGGGCCTCTGGGCCCTCAGGGTATTCATCAGCTGCTGATTCCAAAAGCTATGCAAAGTTGGATTATTCCACATGTTACAGTTTAGGCCCCAGGGATACCAGGGGCCCCACTTTTTGCAGCTTGCATTAACAAATCAATATGAGTGTACCCTTCAATTTGTGGGACACTAGCCCAAATGGTTAGACCAGAAGACCATTTTAAATAACCACTACTTGGTTGAACTGCATGGTAAAATGCATAGATATATATGTTGATCCAGCTTGGGCCCCTAAAGATAATGGGCCCCCAAATTGTGCAGGCTGCATGGGCATATGAATGGGCGTGTACCCTTAAATTTTAGGATCTATAGCCCCAGTGGTTGGACCAGAAGACTTTGATAAGCAAACCTTTATTTCAAATAACATTAAGGCATTGTGTCTTTATTTTTATGTAGGATAATCGGGTCCCCTGGGCAGTTCTTTAATGCCAGGGACCCCATACTATCAGGAGGCCCTAGGGTCATATGGTAGATGATGTCTGTACATTTTGGGGCCTCTGGGCCCTCAGGGTATTCAACAGCTGCTGATCCCCAATGCTTTGCAAAGTTGGATAATTCCACATGTTACAGTTTAGGCACCAGTGTTACCAGGGACCCCACGTTTTGCAGGTTGCATTAAAAAATCAATATGAGTGTACCCTTCAATTTGTGGGACACTAGCCCCAATGGTTAGACCAGAAGACCATTTTAAATAACCACTACTTGGATGAACTGCATGGTAAAATGCATAGATATATATGTTGAACCAGCTTGGGCCCCTAAAGATAATGGGCCCCCAAATTTTGCAGATTGCATGGGCATATGAATGGGAGTGCACCCTTAAATTTTAGGGTCTATAGCCCCAGTGGTTGGACCAGAAGACTTTGATAAGCAAACCTCTATTTCAAATAACATTAAGGCCTCATGTCTTTATTTTTATGTAGGATAATCGGGTCCCCTGGGCAGTTCTTTAATGCCACGGACCACATACTATCAGGAGGCCCTAGGGTCATATGGTAGATGATGTCTGTACATTTTAGGGCCTCTGGGCCCTCAGGGTATTCAACAGCTGCTGATCCCCAATGCTTTGCAAAGTTGGATAATTCCACATGTTACAGTTTAGGCACCAGTGTTACCAGGGACCCCACGTTTTGCAGGTTGCATTAAAAAATCAATATGAGTGTACCCTTCAATTTGTGGGACACTAGCCCCAATGGTTAGACCAGAAGACCATTTTAATTAACCACTACTTGGATGAACTGCATGGTAAAATGCATAGATATATATGTTGAACCAGCTTGGGCCCCTAAAGATAATGGGCCCCCAAATTTTGCAGATTGCATGGGCATATGAATGGGAGTGCACCCTTAAATTTTAGGGTCTATAGCCCCAGTGGTTGGACCAGAAGACTTTGATAAGCAAACCTCTATTTCAAATAACATTAAGGCCACATGTCTTTATTTTTATGTAGGATAATCGGGTCCCCTGGGCAGTTCTTTAATGCCACGGACCACATACTATCAGGAGGCCCTAGGGTCATATGGTAGATGATGTCTGTACATTTTAGGGCCTCTGGGCCCTCAGGGTATTCATCAGCTGCTGATCCCAAAAGCTATGCAAAGTTGGATTATTCCACATGTTACAGTTTAGGCCCCAGGGATACCAGGGGCCCCACGTTTTGGAGCTTGCATTAACAAATCAGTATGAGTGTACCCTTCAATTTGTGGGACACTTGCCCCAATGGTTAGACCAGAAGACCATTTTAAATAACCACTACTTGGATGAACTGCATGGTAAAATGCATAGATATATATTTTGATCCAGCTTGGGCCCCTAAAGATAATGGGTCCCCAAATTTTGCAGATTGCATGGGCATATGAATGGGAGTGCACCCTTAAATTTTAGGATCTATAGCCCCAGTGGTTGGACCAGAAGACTTTGATAATCAAACCTCTATTTCAAATAGCATTAAGGCCTCATGTCTTTATTTTTATGTAGGATAATCGGGTCCCCTGGGCAGTTCTTTAATGCCAGGGACCCCATACTATCAGGAGGCCCTAGGGTCATATGGTAGATGATGTCTGTACATTTTGGGGCCTCTGGGCCCTCAGGGTATTTATCAGCTGCTGATCCCAAAAGCTATGCAAAGTTGGACTATTCTACATGTTACAGTTTAGGCCCCAGGGTTACCAGGGGCACCACGTTTTGCAGCTTGCATTAACAAATCAATATGAGTGTACCCTTCAATTTGTGGGACACTTGCCACAATGGTTAGACCAGAAGACCATTTTAATTAACCACTACTTGGATGAACTGCATGGTAAAATGCATAGATATATATGTTGATCCAGCATGGGCCCCTAAAGATAGTGGGCCCCCAAATTTTGCAGATTGCATGGGCATATGCATGGGAGTGCACCCTTAAATTTTAGGATCTATAGCCCCAGTGGTTGGACCAGAAGACTTTGATAAGCAAACCTCTATTTCAAATAACATTAAGGCCTCATGTCTTTATTTTTATGTCGGATAATCGGGTCCCTGGGCAGTTCTTTAATGCCAGGGACCCCATACTATCAGGAGGCCCTAGGGTCATATGGTAGATGATGTCTGTACATTTTGGGGCCTCTGGGCCCTCAGGGTATTCATCAGCTGCTGATCCCAAAAGCTATGCAAAGTTGGATTATTCTACATGTTACAGTTTAGGCCCCAGGAATACCAGGGGCCCCACGTTTTGCAGCTAGCATTAACAAATCAATATGAGTGTACCCTTCAAGTTGTGGGACACTTGCCCCAATGGTTAGACCAGAAGACCATTTTAAATAACCACTACTTGGATGAACTGCATGGTAAAATGAATAGATATATATGTTGATCAAGCTTGGGCCCCTAAAGATAATGGGCCCCAAAATTTTGCAGGCTGCATGGGCATATGAATGGGCGTGTACCCTTAAATTTTAGGATCTATAGCCCCAGTGGTTGGACAAGAAGACTTTGATAAGCAAACCTTTATTTCAAATAACATTAAGGCATTGTGTCTTTATTTTTATGTAGGATTATCGGGTCCCCTGGGCAGTTCTTTAATGCGAGGGACCCCATACTATCAGGAGGCCCTAGGGTCATATGGTAGATGATGTCTGTACATTATGAGGGCCTCTGGGCCCTCAGGGTATTCAACAGCTGCTGATCCCCAATGCTTTGCAAAGTTGGATAATTCCACATGTTACAGTTTAGGCACCAGTGTTACCAGGAGCCCCACGTTTTGCAGGTTGCATTAACAAATCAATATGAGTGTACCCTTCAATTTGTGGGACACTTGCCCCAATGGTTAGACCAGAAGACCATTTTAAATAACCACTACTTGGATGAACTGCATGGTAAAATGCATAGATATATATGTTGATCCAGCTTGGGCCCCTAAAGATAATGGGCCCCCAAATTTTGCAGATTGCATGGGCATATGAATAGGAGTGCACCCTTAAATTTTAGGATCTATAGCCCCAGTGGTTGGACCAGAAGACTTTGATATGCAAACCTCTATTTCAAATAACATTAAGGCCTCATGTCTTTATTTTTATGTAGGATAATCGGGTCCCCTGGGCAGTTCTTTAATGCCACGGACCCCATACTATCAGGAGGCCCTAGGTTCATATGGTAGATGATGTCTGTACATTTTGGGGCCTCTGGGCTCTCAGGGGATTCATCAGCTGCTGATCCCAAAAGCTATGCAAAGTTGGATTATTCTACATGTTACAGTTTAGGCCCCAGGGTTACCAGGGGCCCCACGTTTTGCAGCTAGCATTAACAAATCAATATGAGTGTACCCTTCAATTTGTGGGACACTAGCCCCAATGGTTAGACCAGAAGACCATTTTAAATAACCACTACTTGGATGAACTGCTTGGTACAATGCATAGATATATATGTTGACCCAGCTTATGCCCCTGAAGATAATGGGTCCCCAAATTTTGCAGATTGCATGGGCATATGAATGGGAATGTACCCTTAAATTTTAAGAACTATAGCCCCAGTGGTTGGACCAGAAGACTTTGATAATCAAACCTCTATTTCAAATAACATTAAGGCCTCATGTCTTTATTTTTATGTAGGATAATCGGGTCCCCTGGGCAGTTCTTTAATACCAGGGACCCCATACTATCAGGAGGCCCTAGGGTCATATGGTAGATGATGTCTGTACATTTTAGGGCCTCTGGGCCCTCAGGGTATTCATCAGCTGCTGATCCCAAAAGCTATGCAAAGTTGGATTATTCTACATGTTACAGTTTAGGCCCCAGGGTTACCAGGGGCCCCACGTTTTGAAGCTTGCATTAACAAATCAATATGAGTGTACCCTTCAATTTGTGGGACACTTGCCACAATGGTTAGACCAGAAGACCATTTTAAATAACCACTACTTGGATGAACTGCATGGTAAAATGCATAGATATATATGTTGATCCAGCTTGGGCCCCTAAAGATAATGGGTCCCCAAATTTTGCAGATTGCATGGGCATATGAATGGGAGTGCACCCTTAAATTTTAGGATCTATAGCCCCAGTAGTTGGACCAGAAGACTTTGATAAGCAAACCTCTATTTTAAATAACATTAAGGCCTCATGTCTTTATTTTTATGTAGGATAATCGGGTCCCCTGGGCAGTTCTTTAATGCCAGGGACCCCATACTATCAGGAGGCCCTAGGGTCATATGGTAGATGATGTCTGTACATTTTGCGTCCTCTGGGCCCTCAGGGTATTCATCAGCTGCTGATCCCAAAAGCTATGCAAAGTTGGATTATTCTACATGTTACAGTTTAGGCCCCAGGAATACCAAGGGCCCCACGTTTTGCAGCTAGCATTAACAAATCAATATGAGTGTACCCTTCAAGTTGTGGGACACTTGCCCCAATGGTTAGACCAGAAGACCATTTTAAATAACCACTACTTGGATGAACTGCATGGTAAAATGCATAGATATATATGTTGAACCAGCTTGGGCCCCTAAAGATAATGGGCCCCCAAATTTTGCAGATTGCATGGGCATATGAATGGGAGTGCACCCTTAAATTTTAGGATCTATAGCCCCAGTGGTTGGACCAGAAGACTTTGATAAGCAAACCTCTATTTCAAATAACATTAAGGCCTCATGTCTTTATTTTTATGTAGGATAATCGGGTCCCCTGGGCAGTTCTTTAATGCCACGGACCACATACTATCAGGAGGCCCTAGGGTCATATGGTAGATGATGTCTGTACATTTTAGGGCCTCTGGGCCCTCAGGGTATTCATCAGCTGCTGATCCCAAAAGCTATGCAAAGTTGGATTATTCCTCATGTTACAGTTTAGGTCCCAGGGATACCAGGGGCCCCACGTTTTGCAGCTTGCATTAACAAATCAATATGAGTGTACCCTTCAATTTGTGGGACACTTGCCACAATGGTTAGACCAGAAGACCATTTTAATTAACCACTACTTGGATGAACTGCATGGTAAAATGCATAGATATATATGTTGATCCAGCTTGGGCCCCTAAAGATAATGGGCCCCCAAATTTTGCAGATTGCATGGGCATATGAATGGGAGAGCACCCTTAAATTTTAGGATCTATAGCCCCAGTGGTTGGACCAGAAGACTTTGATAAGCAAACCTCTATTTCAAATAACATTAAGGCCTCATGTCTTTATTTTTATGTAGGATAATCGGGTCCCCTGGGCAGTTCTTTAATGCCACGGACCACATACTATCAGGAGGCCCTAGGGTCATATGGTAGATTATGTCTGTACATTTTAGGGCCTCTGGGCCCTCAGGGTATTCATCAGCTGCTGATCCCAAAAGCTATGCAAAGTTGGATTATTCCACATGTTACAGTTTAGACCCCAGGGATACCAGGGGCCCCACGTTTTGGAGCTTGCATTAACAAATCAATATGAGTGTACCCTTCAATTTGTGGGACACTTGCCCCAATGGTTAGACCAGAAGACCATTTAAAATAACCACTACTTGGATGAACTGCATGGTAAAATGCATAGATATATATATATGTTGATCCAGCTTGGGCCCCTAAAGATAGTGGGCCCCCAAATTTTGCAGATTGCATGGGCATATGCATGGGAGTGCACCCTTAAATTTTAGGATCTATAGCCCCAGTGGTTGGACCAGAAGACTTTGATAAGCAAACCTCTATTTCAAATAACATTAAGGCATTGTGTCTTTATTTTTATGTAGGATAATCGGGTCCCCTGGGCAGTTCTTTAATGCCAGGGACCCCATACTATCAGGAGGCCCTAGGTTCATATTGTAGATGATGTCTGTACATTTTGGGGCCCCTGGGCCCTCAGGGTATTCATCAGCTGCTGATCCCAAAAGCTATGCAAAGTTGGATTATTCTACATGTTACAGTTTAGGCCCCAGGGTTACCAGGGGCCCCACGTTTTGCAGCTTGCATTAACAAATCAATATGAGTGTACCCTTCAATTTGTGGGACACTTGCCACAATGGTTAGACCAGAAGACCATTTTTAATAACCACTACTTGGATGAACTGCATGGTAAAATGCATAGATATATATGTTGAACCAGCTTGGGCCCCTAAAGATAATGGGTCCCCAAATTTTGCAGATTGCATGGGCATATGAATGGGAGTGCACCCTTAAATTTTAGGATCTATAGCCCCAGTGGTTGGACCAGAAGACTTTGATAATCAAACCTCTATTTCAAATAACATTAAGGCCTCATGTCTTTATTTTTATGTAGGATAATCGGGTCCCCTGGGCAGTTCTTTAATGCCAGGGACCCCATACTATCAGGAGGCCCTAGGGTCATATGGTAGATGATGTCTGTACATTTTGGGGCCTCTGGGCCCTCAGGGTATTCATCAGCTGCTGATCCCAAAAGCTATGCAAAGTTGGATTATTCTACATGTTACAGTTTAGGCCCCAGGGTTACCAGGGGCCCCACGTTTTGCAGCTTGCATTAACAAATAAATATGAGTGTACCCTTCAATTTGTGGGACACTTGCCCAATGGTTAGACCAGAAGACCATTTTAAATAACCACTACTTGGATGAACTGCATGGTAAAATGCATAGATATATATATGTTGATCCAGCTTGGGCCCCTAAAGATAGTGGGCCCCCAAATTTTGCAGATTGCATGGGCATATGCATGGGAGTGCACCCTTAAATTTTAGGATCTATAGCCCCAGTGGTTGGACCAGAAGACTTTGATAAGCAAACCTCTATTTCAAATAACATTAAGGCCTCATGTCTTTATTTTTATGTCGGATAATCGGGTCCCCTGGGCAGTTCTTTAATGCCAGGGACCCCATACTATCAGGAGGCCCTAGGGTCATATGGTTGATGATGTCTGTACATTTTGGGGCCTCTGGGCCCTCAGGGTATTCATCAGCTGCTGATCCCAAAAGCTATGCAAAGTTGGATTATTCTACATGTTACAGTTTAGGCCCCAGGGTTACCAGGGGCCCCACGTTTTGCAGCTTGCATTAACAAATCAATATGAGTGTACCCTTCAATTTGTGGGACACTTGCCCCAATGGTTAGACCAGAAGACCATTTTAAATAACCACTACTTGGATGTACTGCATGGTAAAATGCATAGATATATATATGTTGATCCAGCTTGGGCCCCTAAAGATAGTGGGGCCCCCAAATTTTGCAGATTGCATGGGCATATGCATGGGAGTGCACCCTTAAATTTTAGGATCTATAGCCCCAGTGGTTGGACCAGAAGACTTTGATAAGCAAACCTCTATTTCAAATAACATTAAGGCATTGTGTCTTTATTTTTATGTAGGATAATCGGGTCCCCTGGGCAGTTCTTTAATGCCACGGACCACATACTATCAGGAGGCCCTAGGGTCATATGGTAGATGATGTCTGTACATTTTAGGGCCTCTGGGCCCTCAGGGTATTCATCAGCTGCTGATCCCAAAAGCTATGCAAAGTTGGATTATTCCACATGTTACAGTTTAGGCCCCAGGGATACCAGGGGCCCCACGTTTTGGAGCTTGCATTAACAAATCAATATGAGTGTACCCTTCAATTTGTGGGACACTTGCCCCAATGGTTAGACCAGAAGACCATTTTAAATAACCACTACTTGGATGAACTGCATGGTAAAATGCATAGATATATATTTTGATCCAGCTTGGGCCCCTAAAGATAATGGGCCCCCAAATTTTGCAGATTGCATGGGCATATGAATGGGAGTGCACCCTTAAATTTTAGGATCTATAGCCCCAGTGGTTGGACCATAAGACTTTGATAATCAAACCTCTATTTCAAATAACATTAAGGCCTCATGTCTTTATTTTTATGTAGGATAATCGGGTCCCCTGGGCAGTTCTTTAATGCCCGGGACCCCATACTATCAGGAGGCCCTAGGGTCATATGGTAGATTATGTCTGTACATTTTGGGGCCTCTGGGCCCTCACGGTATTCATCAGCTGCTGATCCCAAAAGCTATGCAAAGTTGGATTATTCTACATGTTACAGTTTAGGCCCCAGGGCTACCAGGGGCCCCACGTTTTGCAGCTTGCATTAACAAATCAATATGAGTGTACCCTTCAATTTGTGGGACACTTGCCCCAATGGTTAGACCAGAAGACCATTTTAAATAACCACTACTTGGATGAACTGCATGGTAAAATGCATAGATATATATATATGTTGATCCAGCTTGGGCCCCTAAAGATAGTGGGCCCCCAAATTTTGCAGATTGCATGGGCATATGCATGGGAGTGCACCCTTAAATTTTAGGATCTATAGCCCCAGAGGTTGGACCAGAAGACTTTGATAAGCAAACCTCTATTTCAAATAACATTAAGGCATTGTGTCTTTATTTTTATGTAGGATAATCGGGTCCCCTGGGCAGTTCTTTAATGCCAGGGACCCCATACTATCAGGAGGCCCTAGGTTCATATTGTAGATGATGTCTGTACATGTTGGGGCCTCTGGGCCCTCAGGGTATTCATCAGCTGCTGATCCCAAAAGCTATGCAAAGTTGGATTATTCTACATGTTACAGTTTAGGCCCCAGGGTTACCAGGGGCCCCACGTTTTGCAGCTTGCATTAACAAATCAATATGAGTGTACCCTTCAATTTGTGGGACACTTGCCACAATGGTTAGACCAGAAGACCATTTTAATTAACCACTACTTGGATGAACTGCATGGTAAAATGCATAGATATATATGTTGATCCAGCTTGGGCCCCTAAAGATAATGGGCCCCCAAATTTTGCAGATTGCATGGGCATATGAATGGGAGTGCACCCTTAAATTTTAGGATCTATAGCCACAGTGGTTGGACCAGAAGACTTTGATAAGAAAACCTCTATTTCAAATAACATTAAGGCCTCATGTCTTTATTTTTATGTAGGATAATCGGGTCCCCTGGGCAGTTCTTTAATGCCACGGACCCCATACTATCAGGAGGCCCTAGGTTCATATTGTAGATGATGTCTGTACATTTTGGGGCCTCTGGGCCCTCAGGGTATTTATCAGCTGCTGATCCCAAAAGCTATGCAAAGTTGGATTATTCTACATGTTACAGTTTAGGCCCCAGGGTTACCAGGGGCCCCACGTTTTGCAGCTTGCATTAACAAATCAATATGAGTGTACCCTTCAATTTGTGGGACACTTGCCACAATGGTTAGACCAGAAGACCATTTTAATTAACCACTACTTGGATGAACTGCATGGTAAAATGCATAGATATATATGTTGAACCAGCTTGGGCCCCTAAAGATAATGGGCCCCCAAATTTTGCAGATTGCATGGGCATATGAATGGGAGTGCACCCTTAAATTTTAGGGTCTATAGCCCCAGTGTTTGGACCAGAAGACTTTGAAAAGCAAACCTCTATTTCAAATAACATTAAGGCCTCATGTCTTTATTTTTATGTAGGATAATCGGGTCCCCTGGGCAGTTCTTTAATGCCACGGACCACATACTATCAGGAGGCCCTAGGGTCATATGGTAGATTATGTCTGTACATTTTAGGGCCTCTGGGCCCTCAGGGTATTCATCAGCTGCTGATCCCAAAAGCTATGCAAAATTGGATTATTCCACATGTTACAGTTTAGACCCCAGGGATACCAGGGGCCCCACGTTTTGGAGCTTGCATTAACAAATCAATATGAGTGTACCCTTCAATTTGTGGGACACTTGCCCCAATGGTTAGACCAGAAGACCATTTAAAATAACCTCTACTTGGATGAACTGCATGGTAAAATGCATAGATATATATATATGTTGATCCAGCTTGGGCCCCTAAAGATAGTGGGCCCCCAAATTTTGCAGATTGCATGGGCATATGCATGGGAGTGCACCCTTAAATTTTAGGATCTATAGCCCCAGTGGTTGGACCAGAAGACTTTGATAAGCAAACCTCTATTTCAAATAACATTAAGGCATTGTGACTTTATTTTTATGTAGGATGATCGGGTCCCCTGGGCAGTTCTTTAATGCCAGGGACCCCATACTATCAGGAGGCCCTAGGTTCATATTGTAGATGATGTCTGTACATTTTGGGGCCTCTGGGCCCTCAGGGTATTCATCAGCTGCTGATCCCAAAAGCTATGCAAAGTTGGATTATTCCACATGTTACAGTTTAGGCCCCAGGGTTACCAGGGGCCCCACGTTTTGCAGCTTGCATTAACAAATCAATATGAGTGTACCCTTCAATTTGTGGGACACTTGCCACAATGGTTAGACCAGAAGACCATTTTAAATAACCACTACTTGGATGAACTGCATGGTAAAATGCATAGATATATATGTTGAACCAGCTTGGGCCCCTAAAGATAATGGGCCCCCAAATTTTGCAGATTGCATGGGCATATGAATGGGAGTGCACCCTTAAATTTTAGGATCTATAGCCCCAGTGGTTGGACCAGAAGACTTTGATAAGCAAACCTCTATTTCAAATAACATTAAGGCCTCATGTCTTTATTTTTATGTAGGATAATCGGGTCCCCTGGGCAGTTCTTTAATGCCCGGGACCCCATACTACCAGGAGGCCCTAGGGTCATATGGTAGATGATGTCTGTACATTTTGGGGCCTCTGGGCCCTCAGGGTATTCATCAGCTGCTGAACCCAAAAGCTATGCAAAGTTGTATTATTCTACATGTTACAGTTTAGGCCCCAGGGTTACCAGGGGCCCCACGTTTTGCAGCTTGCATTAACAAATCAATATGAGTGTACCCTTCAATTTGTGGGACACTTGCCACAATGGTTAGACCAGAAGACCATTTTAATTAACCACTACTTGGATGAACTGCATGGTAAAATGCATAGATATATATGTTGATCCAGCTTGGGCCCCTAAAGATAATGGGCCCCCAAATTTTGCAGATTGCATGGGCATATGAATGGGAGTGCACCCTTAAATTTTAGGATCTATAGCCCCAGTGGTTGGACCAGAAGACTTTGATAAGCAAACCTCTATTTCAAATAACATTAAGGCCTCATGTCTTTATTTTTATGTAGGATAATCGGGTCCCCTGGGCAGTTCTTTAATGCCACGGACCACATACTATCAGGAGGCCCTAGGGTCATATGGTAGATTATGTCTGTACATTTTAGGGCCTCTGGGCCCTCAGGGTATTCATCAGCTGCTGATCCCAAAAGCTATGCAAAGTTGGATTATTCCACATGTTACAGTTTAGGCCCCAGGGATACCAGGGGCCCCACGTTTTGGAGCTTGCATTAACAAATCAATATGAGTGTACCCTTCAATTTGTGGGACACTTGCCCCAATGGTTAGACCAGAAGACCATTTTAATTAACCACTACTTGGATGAACTGCATGGTAAAATGCATAGATATATATATATGTTGATCCAGCTTGGGCCCCTAAAGATAGTGGGCCCCCAAATTTTGCAGATTGCATGGGCATATGCATGGGAGTACACCCTTAAATTTTAGGATCTATAGCCCCAGTGGTTGGACCAGAAGACTTTGATAAGCAAACCTCTATTTCAAATAACATTAAGGCATTGTGTTTTATTTTTATGTAGGATAATCGGGTCCCCTGGGCAGTTCTTTAATGCCAGGGACCCCATATTATCAGGAGGCCCTAGGTTCATATTGTAGATGATGTCTGTACATGTTGGGGCCTCTGGGCCCTCAGGGTATTCATCAGCTGCTGATCCCAAAAGCTATGCAAAGTTGGATTATTCTACATTTTACAGTTTAGGCCCCAGGGTTACCAGGGGCCCCACGTTTTGCAGCTTGCATTAACAAATCAATATGAGTGTACCCTTCAATTTGTGGGACACTTGCCACAATGGTTAGACCAGAAGACCATTTTAATTAACCACTACTTGGATGAACTGCATGGTAAAATGCATAGATATATATGTTGATCCAGCTTGGGCCCCTAAAGATAATGGGCCCCCAAATTTTGCAGATTGCATGGGCATATGAATGGGAGTGCACCCTTAAATTTTAGGATCTATAGCCCCAGTGGTTGGACCAGAAGACTTTGATAAGCAAACCTCTATTTCAAATAACATTAAGGCCTCATGTCTTTATTTTTATGTAGGATAATCGGGTCCCCTGGGCAGTTCTTTAATGCCACGGACCACATACTATCAGGAGGCCCTAGGGTCATATGGTAGATTATGTCTGTACATTTTAGGGCCTCTGGGCCCTCAGGGTATTCATCAGCTGCTGATCCCAAAAGCTATGCAAAGTTGGATTATTCCACATGTTACAGTTTAGACCCCAGGGATACCAGGGGCCCCACGTTTTGGAGCTTGCATTAACAAATCAATATGAGTGTACCCTTCAATTTGTGCGACACTTGCCCCAATGGTTAGACCAGAAGACCATTTAAAATAACCACTACTTGGATGAACTGCATGGTAAAATGCATAGATATATATATATGTTGATCCAGCTTGGGCCCCTAAAGATAGTGGGTCCCCAAATTTTGCAGATTGCATGGGCATATGCATGGGAGTGCACCCTTAAATTTTAGGATCTATAGCCCCTGTGGTTGGACCAGAAGACTTTGATAAGCAAACCTCTATTTCAAATAACATTAAGGCATTGTGTCTTTATTTTTATGTAGGATAATCGGGTCCCCTGGGCAGTTCTTTAATGCCAGGGACCCCATACTATCAGGAGGCCCTAGGTTCATATTGTAGATGATGTCTGTACATTTTGGGGCCTCTGGGCCCTCAGGGTATTCATCAGCTGCTGATCCCAAAAGCTATGCAAAGTTGGATTATTCTACATGTTACAGTTTAGGCCCCAGGGTTACCAGGGGCCCCACGTTTTGCAGCTTGCATTAACAAATCAATATGAGTGTACCCTTCAATTTGTGGGACACTTGCCACAATGGTTAGACCAGAAGACCATTTTAAATAACCACTACTTGGATGAACTGCATGGTAAAATGCATAGATATATATGTTGAACCAGCTTGGGCCCCTAAAGATAATTGGCCCCCAAATTTTGCAGATTGCATGGGCATATGAATGGGAGTGCACCCTTAAATTTTAGGATCTATAGCCCCAGTGGTTGGACCAGAAGACTTTGATAAGCAAACCTCTATTTCAAATAACATTAAGGCCTCATGTCTTTATTTTTATGTAGGATAATCGGGTCCCCTGGGCAGTTCTTTAATGCCACGGACCACATACTATCAGGAGGCCCTAGGGTCATATGGTAGATGATGTCTGTACATTTTGGGGCCTCTGGGCCCTCAGGGTATTCATCAGCTGCTGATCCCAAAAGCTATGCAAAGTTGGATTATTCCACATGTTACAGTTTAGGCCCCAGGGATACCAGGGGCCCCACGTTTTGGAGCTTGCATTAACAAATCAGTATGAGTGTACCCTTCAATTTGTGGGACACTTGCCCCAATGGTTAGACCAGAAGACCATTTTAAATAACCACTACTTGGATGAACTGCATGGTAAAATGCATAGATATATATTTTGATCCAGCTTGGGCCCCTAAAGATAATGGGTCCCCAAATTTTGCAGATTGCATGGGCATATGAATGGGAGTGCACCCTTAAATTTTAGGATCTATAGCCCCAGTGGTTGGACCAGAAGACTTTGATAATCAAACCTCTATTTCAAATAGCATTAAGGCCTCATGTCTTTATTTTTATGTAGGATAATCGGGTCCCCTGGGCAGTTCTTTAATGCCAGGGACCCCATACTATCAGGAGGCCCTAGGGTCATATGGTAGATGATGTCTGTACATTTTGGGGCCTCTGGGCCCTCAGGGTATTTATCAGCTGCTGATCCCAAAAGCTATGCAAAGTTGGATTATTCTACATGTTACAGTTTAGGCCCCAGGGTTACCAGGGGCCCCACGTTTTGCAGCTTGCATTAAGAAATCAATATGAGTGTACCCTTCAATTTGTGGGACACTTGCCCCAATGGTTAGACCAGAAGACCATTTTAATTAACCACTACTTGGATGAACTGCATGGTAAAATGCATAGATATATATATGTTGATCCAGCTTGGGCCCCTAAAGATAGTGGGGCCCCCAAATTTTGCAGATTGCATGGGCATATGCATGGGAGTGCACCCTTAAATTTTAGGATCTATAGCCCCAGTGGTTGGACCAGAAGACTTTGATAAGCAAACCTCTATTTCAAATAACATTAAGGCATTGTGTCTTTATTTTTATGTAGGATAATCGGGTCCCCTGGGCAGTTCTTTAATGCCACGGACCACATACTATCAGGAGGCCCTAGGGTCATATGGTAGATGATGTCTGTACATTTTAGGGCCTCTGGGCCCTCAGGGTATTCATCAGCTGCTGATCCCAAAAGCTATGCAAAGTTGGATTATTCCACATGTTACAGTTTAGGCCCCAGGGATACCAGGGGCCCCACGTTTTGGAGCTTGCATTAACAAATCAATATGAGTGTACCCTTCAATTTGTGGGACACTTGCCCCAATGGTTAGACCAGAAGACCATTTTAAATAACCACTACTTGGATGAACTGCATGGTAAAATGCATAGATATATATTTTGATCCAGCTTGGGCCCCTAAAGATAATGGGCCCCCAAATTTTGCAGATTGCATGGGCATATGAATGGGAGTGCACCCTTAAATTTTAGGATCTATAGCCCCAGTGGTTGGACCATAAGACTTTGATAATCAAACCTCTATTTCAAATAACATTAAGGCCTCATGTCTTTATTTTTATGTAGGATAATCGGGTCCCCTGGGCAGTTCTTTAATGCCCGGGACCCCATACTATCAGGAGGCCCTAGGGTCATATGGTAGATGATGTCTGTACATTTTGGGGCCTCTGGGCCCTCAGGGTATTCATCAGCTGCTGATCCCAAAAGCTATGCAAAGTTGGATTATTCTACATGTTACAGTTTAGGCCCCAGGGTTACCAGGGGCCCCACGTTTTGCAGCTTGCATTAACAAATAAATATGAGTGTACCCTTCAATTTGTGGGACACTTGCCACAATGGTTAGACCAGAAGACCATTTTAATTAACCACTACTTGGATGAACTGCATGGTAAAATGCATAGATATATATGTTGATCCAGCTTGGGCCCCTAAAGATAATGGGCCCCCAAATTTTGCAGATTGCATGGGCATATGAATGGGAGTGCACCCTTAAATTTTAGGATCTATAGCCCCAGTGGTTGGACCAGAAGACTTTGATAAGCAAACCTCTATTTCAAATAACATTAAGGCCTCATGTCTTTATTTTTATGTAGGATAATCGGGTCCCCTGGGCAGTTCTTTAATGCCACGGACCACATACTATCAGGAGGCCCTAGGGTCATATGGTAGATTATGTCTGTACATTTTAGGGCCTCTGGGCCCTCAGGGTATTCATCAGCTGCTGATCCCAAAAGCTATGCAAAGTTGGATTATTCCACATGTTACAGTTTAGGCCCCAGGGATACCAGTGGCCCCACGTTTTGGAGCTTGCATTAACAAATCAATATGAGTGTACCCTTCAATTTGTGGGACACTTGCCCCAATGGTTAGACCAGAAGACCATTTTAAATAACCACTACTTGGATGAACTGCATGGTAAAATGCATAGATATATATATATGTTGATCCAGCTTGGGCCCCTAAAGATAGTGGGCCCCCAAATTTTGCAGATTGCATGGGCATATGCATGGGAGTGCACCCTTAAATTTTAGGATCTATAGCCCCAGTGGTTGGACCAGAAGACTTTGATAAGCAAACCTCTATTTCAAATAACATTAAGGCATTGTGTCTTTATTTTTATGTAGGATAATCGGGTCCCCTGGGCAGTTCTTTAATGCCAGGGACCCCATACTATCAGGAGGCCCTAGGTTCATATTGTAGATGATGTCTGTACATGTTGGGGCCTCTGGGCCCTCAGGGTATTCATCAGCTGCTGATCCCAAAAGCTATGCAAAGTTGGATTATTCTACATGTTACAGTTTAGGCCCCAGGGTTACCAGGGGCCCCACGTTTTGCAGCTTGCATTAACAAATCAATATGAGTGTACCCTTCAATTTGTGGGACACTTGCCACAATGGTTAGACCAGAAGACCATTTTAAATAACCACTACTTGGATGAACTGCATGGTAAAATGCATAGATATATATGTTGAACCAGCTTGGGCCCCTAAAGATAATGGGTCCCCAAATTTTGCAGATTGCATGGGCATATGAATGGGAGTGCACCCTTAAATTTTAGGATCTATAGCCCCAGTGGTTGGACCAGAAGACTTTGATAATCAAACCTCTATTTCAAATAACATTAAGGCCTCATGTCTTTATTTTTATGTAGGATAATAGGGTCCCCTGGGCAGTTCTTTAATGCCACGGACCCCATACTATCAGGAGGCCCTAGGTTCATATTGTAGATGATGTCTGTACATTTTGGGGCCTCTTGGCCCTCAGGGTATTTATCAGCTGCTGATCCCAAAAGCTATGCAAAGTTGGATTATTCTACATGTTACAGTTTAGGCCCCAGGGATACCAGGGGCCCCACGTTTTGCAGCTTGCATTAACAAATCAATATGAGTGTACCCTTAAATTTGTGGGACACTTGCCACAATGGTTAGACCAGAAGACCATTTTAATTAACCACTACTTGGATGAACTGCATGGTAAAATGCATAGATATATATGTTGAACCAGCTTGGGCCCCTAAAGATAATGGGCCCCCAAATTTTGCAGATTGCATGGGCATATGAATGGGAGTGCACCCTTAAATTTTAGGGTCTATAGCCCCAGTGGTTGGACCAGAAGACTTTGATAAGCAAACCTCTATTTCAAATAACATTAAGGCCTCATGTCTTTATTTTTATGTAGGATAATCGGGTCCCCTGGGCAGTTCTTTAATGCCACGGACCACATACTATCAGGAGGCCCTAGGGTCATATGGTAGATGATGTCTGTAAATTTTAGGGCCTCTGGGCCCTCAGGGTATTCATCAGCTGCTGATCCCAAAAGCTATGCAAAGTTGGATTATTCCACATGTTACAGTTTAGGCCCCAGGGATACCAGGGGCCCCACGTTTTGGAGCTTGCATTAACAAATCAGTATGAGTGTACCCTTCAATTTGTGGGACACTTGCCCCAATGGTTAGACCAGAAGACCATTTTAAATAACCACTACTTTGATGTACTGCATGGTAAAATGCATAGATATATATATGTTGATCCAGCTTGGGCCCCTAAAGATAGTGGGGCCCCCAAATTTTGCAGATTGCATGGGCATATGCATGGGAGTGCACCCTTAAATTTTAGGATCTATAGCCCCAGTGGTTGGACCAGAAGACTTTGATAAGCAAACCTCTATTTCAAATAACATTAAGGCATTGTGTCTTTATTTTTATGTAGGATAATCGGGTCCCCTGGGCAGTTCTTTAATGCCACGGACCACATACTATCAGGAGGCCCTAGGGTCATATGGTAGATGATGTCTGTACATTTTAGGGCCTCTGGGCCCTCAGGGTATTCATCAGCTGCTGATCCCAAAACCTATGCAAAGTTGGATTATTCCACATGTTACAGTTTAGGCCCCAGGGATACCAGGGGCCCCACGTTTTGGAGCTTGCATTAACAAATCAATATGAGTGTACCCTTCAATTTGTGGGACACTTGCCCCAATGGTTAGACCAGAAGACCATTTTAAATAACCACTACTTGGATGAACTGCATGGTAAAATGCATAGATATATATTTTGATCCAGCTTGGGCCCCTAAAGATAATGGGCCCCCAAATTTTGCAGATTGCATGGGCATATGAATGGGAGTGCACCCTTAAATTTTAGGATCTATAGCCCCAGTGGTTGGACCATAAGACTTTGATAATCAAACCTCTATTTCAAATAACATTAAGGCCTCATGTCTTTATTTTTATGTAGGATAATCGGGTCCCCTGGGCAGTTCTTTAATGCCCGGGACCCCATACTATCAGGAGGCCCTAGGGTCATATGGTAGATGATGTCTGTACATTTTGGGGCCTCTGGGCCCTCAGGGTATTCATCAGCTGCTGATCCCAAAAGCTATGCAAAGTTGGATTATTCTACATGTTACAGTTTAGGCCCCAGGGTTACCAGGGGCCCCACGTTTTGCAGCTTGCATTAACAAATCAATATGAGTGTACCCTTCAATTTGTGGGACACTTGCCACAATGGTTAGACCAGAAGACCATTTTAATTAACCACTACTTGGATGAACTGCATGGTAAAATGCATAGATATATATGTTGATCCAGCTTGGGCCCCTAAAGATAATGGGCCCCCAAAGTTTGCAGATTGCATGGGCATATGAATGGGAGTGCACCCTTAAATTTTAGGATCTATAGCCCCAGTGGTTGGACCAGAAGACTTTGATAAGCAAACCTCTATTTCAAATAACATTAAGGCCTCATGTCTTTATTTTTATGTAGGATAATCGGGTCCCCTGGGCAGTTCTTTAATGCCACGGACCACATACTATCAGAAGGCCCTAGGGTCATATGGTAGATTATGTCTGTACATTTTAGGGCCTCTGGGCCCTCAGGGTATTCATCAGCTGCTGATCCCAAAAGCTATGCAAAGTTGGATTATTCCACATGTTACAGTTTAGGCCCCAGGGATACCAGTGGCCCCACGTTTTGGAGCTTGCATTAACAAATCAATATGAGTGTACCCTTCAATTTGTGGGACACTTGCCCCAATGGTTAGACCAGAAGACCATTTTAAATAACCACTACTTGGATGAACTGCATGGTAAAATGCATAGATATATATGTTGAACCAGCTTGGGCCCCTAAAGATAGTGGGCCCCCAAATTTTGCAGATTGCATGGGCATATGCATGGGAGTGCACCCTTAAATTTTAGGATCTATAGCCCCAGTGGTTGGACCAGAAGACTTTGATAAGCAAACCTCTATTTCAAATAACATTAAGGCATTGTGTCTTTATTTTTATGTAGGATAATCGGGTCCCCTGGGCAGTTCTTTAATGCCAGGGACCCCATACTATCAGGAGGCCCTAGGTTCATATTGTAGATGATGTCTGTACATGTTGGGGCCTCTGGGCCCTCAGGGTATTCATCAGCTGCTGATCCCAAAAGCTATGCAAAGTTGGATTATTCTACATGTTACAGTTTAGGCCCCAGGGTTACCAGGGGCCCCACGTTTTGCAGCTTGCATTAACAAATCAATATGAGTGTACCCTTCAATTTGTGGGACACTTGCCACAATGGTTAGACCAGAAGACCATTTTAAATAACCACTACTTGGATGAACTGCATGGTAAAATGCATAGATATATATGTTGAACCAGCTTGGGCCCCTAAAGATAATGGGTCCCCAAATTTTGCAGATTGCATGGGCATATGAATGGGAGTGCACCCTTAAATTTTAGGATCTATAGCCCCAGTGGTTGGACCAGAAGACTTTGATAATCAAACCTCTATTTCAAATAACATTAAGGCCTCATGTCTTTATTTTTATGTAGGATAATAGGGTCCCCTGGGCAGTTCTTTAATGCCACGGACCCCATACTATCAGGAGGCCCTAGGTTCATATTGTAGATGATGTCTGTACATTTTGGGGCCTCTGGGCCCTCAGGGTATTTATCAGCTGCTGATCCCAAAAGCTATGCAAAGTTGGATTATTCTACATGTTACAGTTTAGGCCCCAGGGATACCAGGGGCCCCACGTTTTGCAGCTTGCATTAACAAATCAATATGAGTGTACCCTTAAATTTGTGGGACACTTGCCACAATGGTTAGACCAGAAGACCATTTTAATTAACCACTACTTGGATGAACTGCATGGTAAAATGCATAGATATATATGTTGAACCAGCTTGGGCCCCTAAAGATAATGGGCCCCCAAATTTTGCAGATTGCATGGGCATATGAATGGGAGTGCACCCTTAAATTTTAGGGTCTATAGCCCCAGTGGTTGGACCAGAAGACTTTGATAAGCAAACCTCTATTTCAAATAACATTAAGGCCTCATGTCTTTATTTTTATGTAGGATAATCGGGTCCCCTGGGCAGTTCTTTAATGCCACGGACCACATACTATCAGGAGGCCCTAGGGTCATATGGTAGATGATGTCTGTACATTTTAGGGCCTCTGGGCCCTCAGGGTATTCATCAGCTGCTGATCCCAAAAGCTATGCAAAGTTGGATTATTCCACATGTTACAGTTTAGGCCCCAGGGATACCAGGGGCCCCACGTTTTGGAGCTTGCAT
>NC_086448.1:760173721-760186221 GCF_028390025.1 Pseudophryne corroboree
TATTTTATTTACATACATTAACACATACACTGTGCTTACAATTTATAGTGGTTATTTGTGCAGAATTAAGAGGCAGTCTAATGTTATAATGCAGAGTTTTCCAAACTGTCTTTGCAGTCCATTTTTTAAGGAAATGCTAACCAACTATTAAAAGAAAAATCTCCACTGTCCACAGTTATTTTGCAACATAATATGTTAACTCCTGATTGGCTGGTATGTTTTTTGCAGCTAGCATGAGAATGCCAAATGTATTTTTGTATATTGGAATCACATTAAATTCTGTACTGGATTTCCACATTAATTTGGAATATGTCCGAGTGTGGCATGTACAGGATGGATTGATACACCATGACTTGCCTTCTGTATCCTTATAAAAAAAGAGGTCATGACAGTTTTTATTTTCTTGCATTTTTCTGCCTTTTTTGGCACTTATCTGTTCTCCATGGAAGTCACATATTGCTTCCCCTTTAAGGAAAGCCCTCTCTGTCATTACTTTCTTTATACCGCTTTCTATATCTGTGGTAGTTTTCAGCCCTTTCCAATTTTGCAAGCGGATGTGTTCTTCCAGAGCCTTGCAGTCTTTCCAGTTCTGTAACTTCCTAGGCTTCCATGCCTCAGCTATCTGTTTAATCTCTAATTCACTACATTTCCATTTCTTTTCTCTTATGTACTTTTTCAACTGGACAGTTTTTGGGCGCCTTGCTGGGAATGCCCCTGTTGCAAAAATAAAAATAATAAAAAAAATATTTTAGCACCAGTTTCTTCTATATACTTTCAATAATAAAAAACACAAAAATACTCAAGACATACTTTTGTCTTTAGCGTTAAAAATAAATATAATTCATATCATGTCAAAAACTGATATTTTTATGTAAAACATGCTATTAGTGGATGTGCAATAAGTGGGTGAGACTCTGTCTTGATACTGAAAAATGGTTTAATGTACTTGCTATTTGCTATACTTACTGATTATATGCTTCACTCTTTTCTTGTTACGCTTAGCTGTCCATTCTTTTCTACAGTGATGCCAATACAATGGCGATATACGTTTGCAGTCAACTTTCTTTGGTCTCGATTGTTTTATGTTTACAGGGAACTCTTTTAGCAGGTTCTGGAAGTAATTTCTCTTATGTGACTCTATGGAGTCACTGTCCTGTAGTCCATCCCTGTTTGGAAACAGAACCAGGATATACAATGCATATACTAAAGATACAGTTTATATCATATGAAGCTTTTAAAATGACAATAAATATGGTGAAGGCATGGAAAATGAACTGATATATTTCACCTTGAAGTGCTTTCTTGTGCCTCCATAGGTTTAGACATAGATCCAAGCTGGGTGACCAGTTTTGAGCCAAGACATATATTGTGTAATGTCTTTTCCCTATAATGTCGATCTGCTGTCAAATTGGTATGTGCCAGGTACTTGGTGAAGAGACTCTTCTGAACATCTGAGTACTCTGCCAATGTCCAAGTTTCACATGTACGCCGAACCATCTGGCTTGTAATATTTAGCAGCTTATACCTGTGTATAGGTGTTATAGGGAAAACTATCTTAAAGTTTACAAAGATTTTTTCTTTTTTTCTTAAATTAAATTACAAATAATTGGCACAGAGTAACCAACCTTTTACACTCAATCCTCATCAAAACTCAGGAAATTTCCAGCAGTACACACTGCTGCACCTGTGTATAACTCCCACACCTTTGTATAGTGCCCACATGTATATACTGCTGCCCGTGTGTATAATGCCCACATGTATACACTTCTGCCCCTGTGCATAATGCCTACATGATTATACCGCCGCCCCTGTGTATAATGCCCACATGTATATACTACCAAACCTGTGTATATGCACATGTAAATTCGGCTGCACCTGTGAATAATGCCCACATGCACTTTCAGGTACGTATATAGTGTGTAAATTTGACTCTGATACTAGCCAGTGCCTCCCCAAAAATGTATCTCACGAGTCACCACAGATCACTTCTGATAAGTATGTGCTATTTTCTATGCACAGAGGTAGAAGATGTGTGACAATGTGCAGGTATATGATCAGTAGCTGCTGGTAGACTCAGTACTGTACTTACTTTTCATGTAACTGGCGAAGATCATTAGTAACATTATAAATTTGTTCTCCCTTTGTTGAAATAAAAAATGTTTTCTGAGGCTGATCTCCCTTTACTAATAAAGGTCGCACCACATCAAAAAAAGTTTTGAACCACTAGAAAAGATGAAGATCTGTTAATAATTACTAATTCAGTAATTCTTCTAGCATTGAAATTATATAATTGTGATCTACAATTAACCTTTTCTTCTTCTTCTGTGAGAGCAAATGTCGCCACTTGATGGGTTGCCGTTTTGTGTTGTTTAACTCCCACAACAACACGGATTTCGGATACACCCTCTGATGTGAAGGTGTGATGAACCCTCTCATGCCATTCCTCAACCTGAGAATATGAAGATACAATATTAACATTAAACCTCGCACCAATATTTTCAGATTAACAAGTTAACGAAGTATAATGTTTTGCCCGTATGGCCCCCTTCATTGGAACAAGCTCCCTCACTACAATAGACTCTCCTGACCATGCAAAGCTTCAAACGGGTACTGAAAATCCACCTTTTCATCAAAGCCTACCCTTACACATAACCTGATCTTGAGGCAGCTATCCCAATTCCATGTTTATTCCTTGGCCATCTGTGCCTCACTTACTTCCTGTATTCTTCTAATGTGTGCTGTATGTATGGCACTGCGAGCCACTTGTGGCACCTAATAAATAAAATGTAATAATAATAATAATAATAATAATAATAAACAGTACTTACAGTCATATTGGCAACCACTCCAGGTCTTTGGAGGTGCTTTAGGATTAGCAAAGCCTCGAGATAATGCAAAATGCACACCTTATCTTTGGCCGACAGTCTTTCACAAATATCAGCCTTCTTGATGCAATTCATAAAATCTGATTTTGCCACTTCTAGCAGCTGACGACAATCCTGTGGCTGCAAGTGGTCTGTTGTCAATCTTTTGTACCTGCAGATCATATGATGATAAATGTTCACTCACAATGATCTAAGTAAAATGAAAACCCACAAATAATCTAAAAGTATTGGTCTTACTTTTTGACGACCGTTTCCCGTGATACACCTTTACTCAGTTTTTTCTGAATGGCGTCAGTGACATGAAGAAAATGGCAACAGGCTTGATATAGGTCAGGGTCACTTGCTCCGAGATTGGTGGCCGTAGTTTGACATTTTACAAATCTTCTTATATTTTTTAAATAATTAAATACTGTTTGGCTACAGAGACCAAGTTCCCTCAGCTTTGTGAAGTAGAGATTAGTTTTTTCTATGTCTTTCACAAAATCCATTGATGCTTTTTGTGGGTCCATGAAATGTAAATACCGTGCAACATTTTCTACCTGTATACACAGAGAGTGGTGAAAATGAGTTCTGGCAAAGTATGAGAGCGAGTTTTTGTTAAGACTGCAAGACATGGCACTTATATGAAAAATATGTTTTTCTTGAAGATTGGCAATCCAGATTTTGGGAGCCACAGATGCATAATACTTTGCTTAATATTTTATTATGTAAGAGAAATATATAGAATAAAATGCATAATTTAACTCTCAATTGTCATAATATACTGTGAGTAATGGATTCAACCTATTAATTATCTCATGTACATTGATGCTGAAAAAATGAGGGCTACTTATTGGTTGATACCAATATTGCCAATATAAGTGAGTAAAATGTTGATGGCTGAAAGATTACAAATTGATAATAAGAAACTATTGCACACATGCTTGCTATCTCAATCATGACTAAATGTGAATGGAATTAGATAACATGTATTTATACATAGCATAATCCATTACCTCCTGTTTACTGTTGCAAACTCCTAATGTCTTGGACAAATAATTCCTGAAACCTCTGAGTAATGGTGTATTCGATGAATGCTTGGCATACATTCCAGCTTTCTGCATGTTCTTCCGCACTATCACCGTCCATTTAGACCTAATGGTTTGGTGTGGGAATAGATTAGGAATATTAGCTGGTAAAAGCAGAATTGGTTAATAGCCACCATTACTTTTTGCTCAACCAACATCAATATTTTTAGTAATTATGAAGAATGTTAACTAAACTCTATGGCCCTCATTCCGAGTTGATCGCTAGCTGCCGTTTGCAGCGCAGTGATCAGGCAAAAAAGCGACACTTCTGCGTATGCGTATGGTGCGCACTGCGCACGTGCGACGTACTTTCACAAAAGCCGATGCAGTTTCACACAAGGTCTAGCAACGATTTTCAGTCGCACTGTTGACCGCTGAGTGATTGACAGGAAGTGGGCGTTTCTGGGAGGTAACTGACCGTTTTCTGGGAGTGTGCTGGAAAATGCAGGCGTGTCAGATACAAACGCAGATGTGCCTGGGGAAACAGGGGAGTGGCTGGGCAAACGCAGGGCGTGTTTGTGACATCAAAACAAGAACTAAATAGTCTGAAGTGATCGCAAGGTAGGAGTAGGTCTGGAGCTACCCAGAAACTGCCGGAATTATTTAGTAGCAGTTCTGCTAATCTTTTGTTCGCACTTCTGCTAAGCTAAGATACACTCCCAGAGGACGGCGGCCTAGCGTGTGCAAAGCTGCTAAAAGCAGCTAGCGAGCAAACAACTCGGAATGAGGGCCTATTTTCACTCATCTGTTAATATTGTTGTGCTTTGCAGTGTTCTGCATTATTTAATATACAGTATCACTTATATGAATGCACTTCTCAAACCAATAAATTTTCGAGCTCATCTCTTTCTTTCCATTCTGTCTGGCATTATTATCCATAAATGTTTCATCCTTTGCCTTATTTATAATGGCCATGGGGTGTCTGGTGCTCATGGGCCCCCTCATCTCTGAAAATAACCCTGCAAGGGCATGATATTACTATTAGACAAGGGACACATGGGCACCCTCCTCCCTTACACTGACTTACTGAATTTTTACTGTTTTATTAATACATTTGCTACAGAGATTTGTATAGTAAATAGTAGAAACAGTTTAAAACAGTGATTTCCATACTTTCTTGGATCATGGCTCCCTAGAGTATCAGATTGTTTTCCACGGCACCCATAGGCCAAAAGTTTCTAATTGATTAATTTATCTTATTGCTTTAAACAAGTACCTACATGGATACTTCACTATTGCCTTCCATGGCTTGCTGAGACCTTCCCACTTCTTCATCACATGTGTTAGCAGGGACTACCATAGCTGATTCTTCTTTATGGACTATCATAGATGTTGACCTGGCTACAAATGTAGGTGATCTAAAGAATACAAGTTAAATAATATTATAAATACATAATTGCACCTATAACCACATATATCCCACTCCTCTCCAATCTACATCTCTGATCTTATCTCGCTTTACACTCCCACCCATCCTCTTCGCTCTGCTAATGCACGCCGACTCTCCTGCCTACTGATTACTTCCTCCCACTCTTACCTCCAAGATTTCACGTGCTGCACCACTTCTCTGGAATTCCCTACCTCTCCCCCTCAGACTCTCCCACTCTCTACAAAACTTCAAATGGCTCTCAAGACCCACTTCTTCACCAAACCCAGCCAAATCTCATCCTAACCCTCTGTTCTACGCTCTCTATGTACCCCATCTGTGTCACCCGTCTGTCTACCCCTCCCCTTTAGAATGTAAGCTCTCACGAGTAGGGCCCTCTTCCCTCATGTGCTTATCCTTTCTTACTTTAATAATCTTCAACTGCACCAAATTCAGCAGTCTTCTGCCACCTGATACTTAAGCCCAGTACCCACGGGCCGATCAAGGAGAGATGCGTGCTGAGCGAACCGCTCAGCACACATCTCTCCTGCCGCTCAGCACAGCGCGATCTGTGCTGAGCGGGCGGGGGGAGACGGGGGGGCGCTTACTTTACCCAGCGGGTGTGCGGGGCCGCGCATCGCTATCGCCGAGGGGGCTACACACGGAGCGATCATGCCAATATTCTAAGCAATCTAGTCAGATTGCTTAGAATATCGCTCCGTGAGTACCCCCCTTTATCCCAGTGTCATCTGCTGATGTAACTATGTTTATTTACCCTGTACTTGTCCTATACTGTCATGAACTGTAAATTGCTGTTTTCCTGTTTGATTGTTTGTTTATGTACTCTGTAATTGGGCGCTGCGGATCCCTTGTGGCACCATATTAATAAAGGATAATAATAAAAATAGTAATATATAAATAATGCTTACCTTGGTGGTAATATGGTCTTATTCCTGAAAAAGTGGCCCTTTGCCTCTAAATAGCTAACCACACTGTCAATGCTCTGTAATCTCGAAAATTCTTCATAATCAAGACATCGTCCATTCTTCAGGAATGAAAGTGCGCTCCAGCGGGCTTTATCAGAGATTTGTGCAATTTCTGTAGCGGAAGCTCCTCTTTTGCATTTACTCCTGAGATGTGTGCTCAGTGTTGTATATATTTTGAGGCAAAACTCACAGACCAGAGGAGTTCTTTTTATACTGTTATGGGAAATTAATTAATGTAAAGTCAAGGTTAATATACACAGATAGATAGATAGATAGATAGATAGATAGATAGATAGATAGATAGATAGATAGATAGATAGATAAAGAAGCACAGTACCCTGGGAATTTATCTGCCTATTTACACTGAAACAAATTGAAAAATAGAAATATATTTCAATGTAGACTGGTCCAAAAATACAAAGACAGATAAATTAATTATTACTTACATATTTTTGACATTATCCATGATATAAGTAAAATTTGTGAAATTCTGAGGCAGAAAAGCATGTGCAAGCTGAACAGCTCTTTATACTTATCTGTAGTTAAATTCTTTGTTGCTATCTTTCAGAGAATCGCCCCATCCCCCACATAGCATCATACAACCTCCTACAAGATAAAAAAATAATCCCATCTCTGCTGCCACTACACAAGACACAATGTTTGCATGCACAGTTATTGATTAGCGATGGGATTATGTATTTAAAAAGTGAATGATTCGGCAAATAATTCTAGATTATTTTTTTTAAATAAAGGGGTAGTTTGCAAACACGTATTGACATGTGGGGGCCCCAGGGCAACAAAAATGTGGGGGCCCCTATCAATATATTTATTTATTAACAGTTTATTATATAGTGCAGCATATTCCGTTGTGCTTTACAATTAGAACAACAGTAATAGCATACCTTCCAACTGTACCTTTTTAATAGGTACAGTACCTTTTTTTTATGGTCTGTACCTATTTTTGGCTCTCCAAACTTCCATTGAAAGTATAGGAAAAGGGACCTGGCCACGCCCCCTTTACCCATGGACACGCCCCTTTCTCTAATTTGTACCGGTTTTTGTGTGTAAAATGTTGGAGGGTATGTAATAGTCCAAAATAGACTGACATAGAGGTAGGAAGGCCCTGCTCACAAGATTACAATCCATATATACTGTATATATATATCTATATATCTATATATGGAGTAAAAAGGTTCTCATGGGAGCCAATCAGCCTTTAGATTAACAATATTTAAAAGGTTTTTATTTATACACAAATAAAAGGTACTTGTAACCTAAAAATTCGACATTGATACAATTGTCTAAAAATTCAGTAAAACGATTTCACAATCTTATACATAGACATTTTTAGTTGATATGAGGATTTTATAGTCAGGTAATCACAATCGGAACTTGAAAAGGACGTGTATCCAACCAGATGCTTGTGGTGGTGACTTTTTTGACCCAATAATACGAAACCCAACGCGTTTCGTCCGTTAGGACTTCATCAGGGGTTTATAATCTAAATAGTTACAGAGGGAAATAAGTAAATCACATAATCTTCAAGATAAACTTATTGAATAATAGACTCTTTTTTTCTCTCATAACGGGTACTTTAATACAATCAAGTAGGGATGGACATACATACCCGTTTTTGTGAAAAAATGATTTACCACTGGTTAGGACAGGATTAAATTCTTAATGCTACATCCAATCACATGTTCTTTTTAAATGATGTGGTGTCTGAAACATTACCATTATAATCATCAATATATATATATTTTCTTAGAAAATATATATATAGATATAATGTATATTGATGATTATAATGGTAATGTTTCAGACACCACATCATTTAAAAAGAACATTGTATTTTAGGAATTTGTTGGTCCATATATCAACGTGGCTGCATCATTGTTTTCCGGGAACTTGGAACAGGTACCACATGTTTATGATTATCCTGCTGGTTTTTTGTTTTTTTGTTTAACTGAACGGGACTTTGGAGGGTGTATACTGACACTCCATATATTTATTATAGTGCATAATTGGATGTACTATTTTGATCTTCCGGTATACGGTTCATGATCTGCTGATGGTTTTTGGGATACCTACCCGGCAGGTACGAAAGGGTCTCTGTAGGGGAGCTGTCACACTGGTGATATTTGGCCATTTACACATGCACATATGTGTATACATATATATATGTGTAAGTATGTATATATGTGTGTATATGTATGTGTTTATATATGTGTGTGTATATGCATTTATACCGTGCATGTGAACATTATATATTGAGTAAGCTTGGTGGTTGGATCACTTTTGGGTCGTATATCTTCCAGGGACCGGCGAGGCTTGCGATTAATAGTGTGAATATTGTTCTTTTCAGATAAGAAATTGTCTATCATTGCTACCTGTGAATTGTTAATCCGATGTACCACCTGTCCTGAGGAAGGTCCGGTATGGGACCGAAACGTCGACATTAAACTCTGGTGGACAAGACATGTGACTGACTGATTGACTTTACTAGCGAGAGTGCACCTTCCATGTGTTGGAATCCTCTTTGTATATATATATATATATATATATATATATATATATATATATATAATAAGCCTTCCTATCAAATTGCATCCACTCTTTATAGTCCACACATATTCTCACATGTCTTCTCATTTTTCACTTTCCCTACCTCTCAAGAACTTTTGCTATCTGGCGAACAACTATGCAATAGATAGCACCTATCCTTGTGTATTAATGCCTATTTCCCTATAGATTGTATTTTGCGAACAGGGACTTCCTACCTCTATGACTGTTTGTTATCACCCAGTTTGTTGTAGTTATTTCCAATTGTAAATTGCAACGGAATTTTCTGTGCTATATAAGAAACTGTTAATAAATAAATATATAATATACATCTAGATGGTGTGACAATACTGATTAAAGTCATGTAACTGGAGCCGGTGCCTACACAGAGAAACAGCATAGTCAATGGAACGTGCGGCACACCAGACAACTAATAAACACTCCACATACACATGCAGATAAAAATAATAATAAACATGAGAAAAAAAATAATCCCACCTCAGTGGCGCACCCAGGGGGGGCTTCCGGGCACCCAGAAACCCCCCTCCACCCAAAAAATAAATAATATATATATATATATATATTTTTTTTTAGCTGCATGAGTATTATTAATGGCTATCTAGCATCCTCTGCACCATAAAAATATTCTTCTGATGAAGCTGCTGATGATTATAGGCGGAGAAATGCATAAAGAAGTACACATCTGGTGTTGCTGTGTTCTGCACTTTAAAGTCTGCTGCCTAGTGGACGAAGGATACTCTTTATTAAACGCTGCTCGGCTGGAGTGGGTGAGATCAATATGGGAGTGTGCCGCTAATTGTCCACGCCAACTTTGGAGCGCTTACCTGGGGACTGCATTTTGATCCATGACTTTGTCTCAGTTGGACCTATTCAATCCAAGGTCATATTAAATATTCCTATAAGGGTCCCCAATAAATACTCAAGGAAACCAGCTGGTTACCAGACTAATTATTGGCAGGATTCAGCAGAGACAGAGAGTGATTGTCTCATTTCAGTAACATACGGAGAGACTGTCCATCATCAGCTACATTCTTTGCTATATGTAGCTATAAAAGTGTTTGGGAACTGTTACAATATTGGCAACAATTGTTTCCTTATGAGTTATATTGAAAGAGAAAGTAGAATTATTGGTATTAAGTGTTGAAGCATGCATGGTTATTATAAATGATTTTATTAATGTGATTGTGTATACAAAACACCGGCCGTGTGTATTAAGTGCTTAATTAAATATTTTTATTTTTGTTTTGGATAAATTTATTTCATTCTGGGACAGCAGCCCTTTAAATAATTTTTGTGGTGTATGTTAAAATCTTTAAGGATTAAGTGGTCCCTTCTTTAGAGCTGCAGCTGTCTCAGAGTTAAATTAGAAATATAGAATCTTACAGAGAAATTTGGTCAGCGCCCGAGTGTGTATGTTCTCCACCACGAGAGTGGAAAAAAGGGGAACACGCACATATATTTATTTATTTTGCATCTTAGTGTCCTCTGCAGCTTGCTGTCTTCCTGGTGGCACTTGTAAGTGCTTAATAAAAGTTTACTTTATTTTAATTATAGTACATATATATCCATGTGCATACATATATACACATGTATATACATACATATAAACACACACACACATGATATATATACATGTGTGTATATATATATATATATGTGTGTGTACTGTATATACATATATATAAATATATATATGTATATGTGTGTGTGTGTATATATATATGTATATATACACAGGCACACTAGTTTTACGGACCCAGCATATACTGGGTCACCTCAGTCCCCACCCCCGTGCTGGGCTCCGCCCAGTTCTGGAAACCCCCACTTGCAAATCCTGCGTTTGCCACTGCACCTCTGTTGGCACTACACAAGCCACAATCATGTGTTTAAAAAGTGAGTGATTGGGCAAAGAATTTAACATAGTGATTTCTTTCTTTAAACTAAAATGGTTAGTTTGCAAAGTTCATTAGTACCAAAGGTTACTCTCATGTAAGAAGGTTAGCTATTTGGGGGGATGTAAGGATTGTCTTAAAGATAACTGTTAAGGAAACCAAGTCTCTTTATTGCAGGTAATTAAAGGGACTAAGTAGGAAGAAAACAACTTGAAAGCAATGTTAAGTTGTCCCATCCCCCAAAATAGCATACCAATCTCCAAGCCACATTTGACAGTGTTTAATTTCTTGCAACTAAAAGTGTATAATAGTTTTCAAACACATGCATTGGGGCTATAAAGAGTGATATCTGGGAATCATGATGTGTTTAGGGACTATGTATATATGTATGTTTGTGTGTGTAAGTATCTACTGTATTTATGTGTGTGTGTTTGTGTGTGACCATGTATGTGAATAAGTGTGTAGCTAGAGTATGTACAGTATGTATGTGACTGTATTTGTGTATACTGTATGTGTGACTGTACTGTATATCATATGTATTTGTTTTGTGTGTGACTATGTATGTAAGTGTATATGTGCGCCTATGGGCAGTATCAGATATACTAATGGCAAATGTGGTTTGAACGCATTCCTCATATACAATTAGTACAGGTTGAGTATCCCTTATCCAAAATGCTTGGGACCAGAGGTATTTTGGATATGGGATTTTTCCGTATTTTGGAATAATTGCATACCATAATGAGAAATCATGGTGATGGGACCTAAATCTAAGCACAGAATGCATTTATGTTACATATACACCTTATACCCACGGCATGAAGGTCATTTTAGACAATATTTTTAATAACTTTGTGTATTAAACAAAGTTTGTGTACAATGAGCCATCAAAAAACAAAGGTTTCAGTATCTCAGTCTCACTCATAAAAGTCCGTATTTCGCAATAGTTCGTATTTCGGAATATTTGGATATGGGATACTCAACCTGTAATACATTTATTAGCACTGGTCCACATTTCCATTTTCTATTTCCATTCCCAATATGCCCTGTATAGAAGGTGTTTTCTATCGGGGTACTATTGTGTGGCATTACATGAATAAGAGACACTACTGTGTGTTGTAATGCGAGTATTGGACACTACTGTGCAGTGTAATGTGCAACTGAAAGTGTCACTTGGCAGGCACGGGCCATCCCGCGCCAAAGGAGACGGATATACTGTCCCTCGCATAGAAAGGTCGGCTATTCGGGGGGGATTTTCTTGCAACTGAAAGTGTCACTTGGCAGGCACGTGCCATCCTGGGTCCACTGTGTGAAGTTTATCACTATAATAACAAATGATTTTAGAAAGTTCAGTGCATCTATATTCTTGCTAACTAGGATATGTGTTGAGTTTTGTGTTTTCTGTGCCGATACTGCCATCTACTGTCTACATGTTATACTCCACCTAAATGTAGTTTGGTATGTGTAATCTATGTGTAATCTATGCTAAATAGGTTAGTCTCTGTGAGGAGGATGTAGAGGGGGATGTGAGCATTCCCACAAAGGACACATTTTGTTAGCTACAGACTGAAGCACAACGTTAGCAGCAAGCTCTGCATTTCCAGGAAAGGAAAGTATTCAAGTTTTTGTATTTTGGAAATAGTTTTAATTCAATATTTGGTCTACTGTATATATGTATTATAACACACTGAAATGTATTTTTGCTTATATTGTATGTAGTGACT
>NC_086448.1:765091221-765194831 GCF_028390025.1 Pseudophryne corroboree
GGGAATGACCTGACTCAGGCTGGCAGTGTCTGAACTGACTTCACGTGTGGCAAGTTCAAAGGGCATCAGAACCTTGCACAACGTTGAAATCATTCTCCACTGCACTTGAGACAGGTGCATTCCACCTCCTATATCGTGCTCAATTGTATAGGCTTGAATGGCCTTTTGCTGCTCCTCCAACCTCTGAAGCATATAGAGGGTTGAATTCCACCTCGTTACCACTTCTTGCTTCAGATGATGGCAGGGCAGGTTCAGTAGTTTTTGGTGGTGCTCCAGTCTTCTGTACGTGGTGCCTGTACGCCGAAAGTGTCCCGCAATTCTTCTGGCCACCGACAGCATCTCTTGCACGCCCCTGTCGTTTTTTAAAAAACTCTGCACCACCAAATTCAAGGTATGTGCAAAACATGGGACGTGCTGGAATTTGCCCATATTTAATGCACACACAATATTGCTGGCGTTGTCCGATGCCACAAATCCACAGGAGAGTCCAATTGGGGTAAGCCATTCTGCGATGATCTTCCTCAGTTGCCGTAAGAGGTTTTCAGCTGTGTGCGTATTCTGGAAAGCGGTGATACAAAGCGTAGCCTGCCTAGGAAAGAGTTGGCGTTTGCGAGATGCTGCTACTGGTGCCGCCGCTGCTGTTCTTGCGGCGGGAGTCCATACATCTACCCAGTGGGCTGTCACAGTCATATAGTCCTGACCCTGCCCTGCTCCACTTGTCCACATGTCCGTGGTTAAGTGGACATTGGGTACAACTGCATTTTTTAGGACACTGGTGAGTCTTTTTCTGACGTCCGTGTACATTCTCGGTATCGCCTGCCTACAGAAGTGGAACCTAGATGGTATTTGGTAACGGGGGCACACTGCCTCAATAAATTGTCTAGTTCCCTGTGAACTAACGGCGGATACCGGACGCACGTCTAACACCAACATAGTTGTCAAGGACTCAGTTATCCGCTTTGCAACAGGATGACTGCTGTGATATTTCATCTTCCTCGCAAAGGACTGTTGGACAGTCAATTGCTTACTGGAAGTAGTACAAGTGGGCTTACGACTTCCCCTCTGGGATGACCATCGACTCCCAGCAGCAACAACAGCAGCGCCAGCAGCAGTAGGCGTTACACGCAAGGATGCATCGGAGGAATCCCAGGCAGGAGAGGACTCGTCAGAATTGCCAGTGACATGGCCTGCAGGACTATTGGCATTCCTGGGGAAGGAGGAAATTGACACTGAGGGAGTTGGTGGGGTGGTTTGCGTGAGCTTGGTTACAAGAGGAAGGGATTTACTGGTCAGTGGACTGCTTCCGCTGTCGGCCCAAGTTTTTGAACTTGTCACTGACTTATTATGAATGCGCTGCAGGTGACGTATAAGGGAGGATGTTCCGAGGTGGTTAACGTCCTTACCCCTACTTATTACAGCTTGACAAAGGGAACACACGGCTTGACACCTGTTGTCCGCATTTCTGGTGAAATACTTCCACACCGAAGAGCTGATTTTTTTGGTATTTTCACCAGGCATGTCAACGGCCCTATTCCTCCCACGGACAACAGGTGTCTCCCCGGGTGCCTGACTTAAACAAACCACCTCACCATCAGAATCCTCCTGGTCAATTTCCTCCCCAGCGCCAGCAACACCCATATCCTCCTCATCCTGGTGTACTTCAACACTGACATCTTCAATCTGACTATCAGGAACTGGACTGCGGGTGCTCCTTCCAGCACTTGCAGGGGGCGTGCAAATGGTGGAAGGCGCATGCTCTTCACGTCCAGTGTTGGGAAGGTCAGGCATCGCAACCGACACAATTGGACTCTCCTTGTGGATTTGGGATTTCGAAGAACGCACAGTTCTTTGCGGTGCTACTGCTTTTGCCAGCTTGAGTCTTTTCATTTTTCTAGCGAGAGGCTGAGTGCCTCCATCCTCATGTGAAGCTGAACCACTAGCCATGAACATAGGCCAGGGCCTCAGCCGTTCCTTGCCACTCCGTGTGGTAAATGGCATATTGGCAAGTTTACGCTTCTCCTCCGACAATTTTATTTTAGGTTTTGGAGTCCTTTTTTTACTGATATTTGGTGTTTTGGATTTGACATGCTCTGTACTATGACATTGGGCATCGGCCTTGGCAGACGACGTTGCTGGCATTTCATCGTCTCGGCCATGACTAGTGGCAGCAGCTTCAGCACGAGGTGGAAGTGGATCTTGATCTTTCCCTAATTTTGGAACCTCAACATTTTTGTTCTCCATATTTTAATAGGCACAACTAAAAGGCACCTCAGGTAAACAATGGAGATGGATGGATACTAGTATACAATTATGGATGGACTGCCGAGTGCCGACACAGAGGTAGCTACAGCCGTGGACTACCGTACTGTACTGTGTCTGCTGCTAATATAGACTGGTTGATAAAGAGATGTAGTAGTAGTATGTATGTATAAAGAAGAAAGAAAAAAAAACACGGGTAGGTGGTATACAATTATGGACGGACTGCCGAGTGCTGACACAGAGGTAGCTACAGCCGTGGACTACCGTACTGTACTGTGTCTGCTGCTAATATAGACTGGTTGATAAAGAGATGTAGTAGTAGTATGTATGTATAAAGAAGAAAGAAAAAAAAACCACGGGTAGGTGGTATACAATTATGGACGGACTGCCCAGTGCCGACACAGAGGTAGCTACAGCCGTGGACTACCGTACTGTACTGTGTCTGCTGCTAATATAGACTGGTTGATAAAGAGATGTAGTAGTAGTATGTATGTATAAAGAAGAAAGAAAAAAAAACCACGGGTAGGTGGTATACAATTATGGACGGACTGCCCAGTGCCGACACAGAGGTAGCTACAGCCGTGGACTACCGTACTGTACTGTGTCTGCTGCTAATATAGACTGGTTGATAAAGAGATGTAGTAGTAGTATGTATGTATAAAGAAGAAAGAAAAAAAAACCACGGGTAGGTGGTATACAATTATGGACGGACTGCCCAGTGCCGACACAGAGGTAGCTACAGCCGTGGACTACCGTACTGTACTGTGTCTGCTGCTAATATAGACTGGTTGATAAAGAGATGTAGTAGTAGTATGTATGTATAAAGAAGAAAGAAAAAAAAAACCACGGGTAGGTGGTATACAATTATGGACGGACTGCCGAGTGCCGACACAGAGGTAGCTACAGCCGTGAACTACCGTACTGTGTCTGCTGCGACTGGATGATAAATAATGATATAAAAAATATATATATATCACTACTGCAGCCGGACAGGTATATATTATATAATGACGGACCTGCTGGACACTGTCTGTCAGCAGAATGAGTTTTTTATAGAATAAAAAAAAAAACACCACACAAGTGAAGTCACACGACGAGTGTTTAACTTTTTCAGGCAATCACAATATAGTATACTATACTACTAACTATACTGGTGGTCAGTGTGGTCAGGTCACTGGTCAGTCACACTGGCAGTGGCACTCCTGCAGCAAAAGTGTGCACTGTTTAATTTTAATAATAATATGTACTCCTGGCTCCTGCTATAACCTATAACTGGCACTGCAGTGCTCCCCAGTCTCCCCCACAATTATAAGATGTGTGAGCTGAGCACAGTCAGATACGAGTGTTTAACTTTTTCAGGCAATCACAATATAGTATACTATACTACTAACTATACTGGTGGTCAGTGTGGTCAGGTCACTGGTCAGTCACACTGGCAGTGGCACTCCTGCAGCAAAAGTGTGCACTGTTTAATTTTAATAATAATATGTACTCCTGGCTCCTGCTATAACCTATAACTGGCACTGCAGTGCTCCCCAGTCTCCCCCACAATTATAAGATGTGTGAGCTGAGCACAGTCAGATATATACATAGATGATGCAGCACACTGGGCTGAGCAGTGCACACAGATATGGTATGTGACTGAGTCACTGTGTATCGTTTTTTTCAGGCAGAGAACGGATATATTAAATAAAACTGCACTGTCTGGTGGTCACTGTGGTCGGTCACTAGTAAACTCTGCACTCTCTACAGTTCTACAGTACTCCTAAGCTCCAGTAAATCAGGTCAATCTCTCTCTCTCTCTCTTCTAATCTAAATGGAGAGGACGCCAGCCACGTCCTCTCCCTATCAATCTCAATGCACGTGTGAAAATGGCGGCGACGCGCGGCTCCTTATATAGAATCCGAGTCTCGCGAGAATCCGACAGCGTCATGATGACGTTCGGGCGCGCTCGGGTTAACCGAGCAAGGCGGGAAGATCCGAGTCGCTCGGACCCGTGAAAAAAAACATGAAGTTCGTGCGGGTTCGGATTCAGAGAAACCGAACCCGCTCATCTCTAGGCGACGGGGGGGCCTTTGAAAAAAGGGGGCCCGGGGTACTTATCCCCGGGACCCCCCTCTTAATCCGGCTCTGCCTCTGGGTCACAACAGTGAGATACCCCCACCTCCTCCATTTTTATTTGGTGCAAATGTTCTAGAGACTCTACACATAGGAGAGAGGAAATCTGCAATAAACCTTTACTTTGTATTTAGCAATCCGAGAGGTTTTATTTTGTAACTCATTTAAGTAGTAGTTTGCAGGAATCTATATCCTGCACACTTTCTTTGTTGTAGGATTGCCACCAGTGGCTGCTGCTGTCCCGGTTGCACACTGCAGCTGTTATATAGTAAATGATATTGCTCATTTTACCCTTCCAGAGTGGTATAGTTTACTATATCGCCCAGTGTGTATGCAGCTGACGACGACCGATGCATGCAGCTCAATTGGGACTCATCGTCCAAAGCTGCATGTACAGCCCAGCTGCGGCATGACATCACTGTGCAATATCGCTAGTCATATCGCATAGTGTGTATGTGATAGCCGGGCAATGCCAGGTCCATCAGTGATTTTTAAACATTGCACGCCAGGCCATCTCATCACATAAACAAGCAGTTTATTCACAGTTCAGGCAGGGTTATCATGACAATAACATTTCATTTCTTGTTCTCCTCTCCAGCACAATATTCATACAGGTTACCTCAGGTTACATTTCCTTTAATTCGCTACAATGGCAACAGCAATGGCAGCTCAAACAATGATGGGACAGAATTACAGTACATACCAATGCAGTCTCTGGGAATCAGTAGTGCGGCGTCCGCAAACTGAGATTCATTTCAGTGTGCTCTCCCCTATTCGCTGGGGGCTCTATCTAAATGGGATCTCTCATGGACATGTTACTGGGGGCCTTCCGCCACATGTGGTTTCCTACCACTCACCCAGATAGTCCTCTCTCGAAGACTCACACCTACCGTCCTGCTTCTTGGGTACCCCTGAAAGTGGGGATCCCCTTTGTTCCTGGTTTCTTCCACTGTACTCTGCATACGGTGGTTCTCACACTGCACTCTTCATCTCTCGCTGAAGCTGCTGGCTCTCCTGTTACACTGCAGATATGGGCTCTCCCTCTCTTCATAGCAACACCCACACGCTGCTCTTCTGTCCATAATGCCAGGGACTGTGCCATGCTTGTTCCACAGTCCCCAGACTGCGATTCTCCTGGTCACTTAGCCTGTGCCCTCCATCTCAGTCCTCAGCTCACACTGAACTCTACCCTGTCCTTTGTTCCTTGTCCTAAAAACCTCCTACACTTCCTGTCCTAACCCCCTACATGTCGCAGGGTCTGCGAGAACTGGTTTAACTGGTTTTGGGGCCATAAACTCCCCCACTCACTGATAAGAATTAAATGGCTTTTGGAACTTTCCAAAATCTGTTAACATTCCAGTATGCCACATGTATGCCTGGCGTCGGGTGGCCCAGGCCAGGAGGGGACACACTAGGTGATGTCACTCACAGAGCATATCACCAAGTGTGTGCCCACCTTAAGGCATTGTTCTTGTAAATGTTATCTAACATTCTGCCCCAGAGAAGTAATAACTGGTCTACAGGTCTAACATCTTAATGAATAAAGAAAATTGTGTATTTACATATTTCATAGAGATTGAAACTCCTGAATAATAACTACAATCTTCCATGAAAGGATAATTTGAAAGTTTAATTTCGCTGCCCCACATTAGTAAAATTCACATTAATATTCTTTTCTATATATGTAGAAAAGAAGTGCTAACTCTAAAACATTGTTTAGACATTAATAATAATAAGTTTAACTTTATTGGAAAAATCGAGTTCTAACCCCCCCCCCCCCCCCCCAAAACAAAAACAAAACAAAAAAAAACAAGTAATTTTCTTCTAAATATCTGATATCTAAATATGTAGATAATGATATAAAATTATGGAATTATGAAAAAGAGCTTTGCATTTTTGCATTAAGCTTATGAAACCATTCACTTCTAAACAAAGGAGGACCTGAATGAGGGAAACTTAGAAAGTACCACATTTGTCATTTTGTCATGGAAATACTCTGAATAATAATATTCCTCTGTAATTTTAGAAATATTCATCAGAGTCAGAAAAGCTTCTCTAAATGTCTTATTAGTCTGCAATATTATATTAAAATAAGTTTTCAAAGAAAGTTCTTGCAAAAAGTTAAAATGTAAATTATTCACGAATAACAAGACAGAAGGAGCGTCTAAGATTTTACAGAGGAGTGAGGATAAAAGAGAGCAGAGAACAGATTTAATCAGTGTGAAGTAAGTCAGGTGACGATTTAAGGCAGAAGCCCGTGGAAAAAAATTTCCTGACTTAAAAAGATGAAGATAATAGATTATAAGAAGTGCTAGAGAATTTGCAGATAGCTTAATACTCAAGAAAGGCGTGTTATATAACAGAAACATTAATTAACTGAGGAAAAAATATATTCAAGGAAACAGAAGTAAATGGTAATATAGTTGAGCATTGCAGCAGTAATTATACGCTGTGAATCAGAGGACTGACTTTTAATTCACCAACAAAAATTAGAGCCTGCAACTTACATCTTCTGGAGTTTATGGGGCCTATTTATTAAATAATATTTGTGGGATATGGGTTGGAGCTAACCTGAAAACAGACCCTCTCTGTCGGTCCCTGGTGGTGCATGTTCCGGCCGCCGGCCATGTATACACATTGACTTGAGGGGGATCCGAACTAGGAAGCAGTTTGATAGCATTCTCCGCATATCGGGGGTAATTCCAAGTTGATCGCAGCAGGAAATTTTTTAGCAGTTGGCCAAAACCATGTGCACTGCAGGGGAGGCAGATATAACATGTGCAGAGAGAGATAGATTTGGGTGGGGTGTGTTTAATCTGCAATCTAAATTGCAGTGTAAAAATAAAGCAGCCAGTATTTACCCTGCACAGAAACAAAATAACCCACCCAAATCTAACTCTCTCTGCAAATGTTATATCTGCCCCCCTGTAGTGCACATGGTTTTGCCCAACTGCTAAAAAATTTCCTGCTGCGATCAACTTGGAATTACCTCCATCATGTAAATGCATGCGGGGTAGGTGGAAGGAAATTACAGTGCAGAGCTCAGAAGAGCTTTCCGGTGCTTCTCTGCTCACTTTGTGCCATGTGACTGTGGTTTCCATGGTAGTCGTATGACACTGTGGAAACATTGCAAATTTATAAATAAATATAGTAACCTGAAGAAAGAAACCAAGTAAAACAGTAATTATCAAACTGCTTTTTACAACCTGCTAAAGGGATTTATGATTAAAAAAAAAGAAGAAAAAATACCTATTTCTTTTTATTGGGATTGCTGATTTAATATTATTTTGGTTATATATTTATTAAGGGGGGCTGAGGTGCTGAATCACAGTGAAGAAAATTTTACTGGAGCACCCTTATTGAGAAGTTGACCTATTAGTTGAAGCAGAACTCATAAATTCCTAAGTTATGTGTCTATGTATTTTAACCTTGATAACCGCTGAATATAGTTTTAAAATTGTTGCATCAAGTAAGATAGATTATTATATAACCTGGGATCCTTCATTATTATGTTAAAGAAATGCTAATTTTATTTAATAAAATTAGGAACTTTTTAAATTAGTAAAAAGGCCCACGTATGGATGAATATTTCAGTAACGATTACATAACTGTATAAATAATAGAAATGTATAAAAGGAATTATATGTAGGAGGTGAAAATATATTAAAACTCACATCATCTGCTGGAGAATAGAAGATAACTGAGTAATAAATTCTTTCTAGTTTGCAAAAGTATTATGTTTACTCCTTGGTATTCGGGGTGCATTCCTGCCTATTGTATGTGACCCTAAGGGGTATATTTACTAAGGTGGAGATATTGCTCATAGCAACCAATCAGATTCCAGCTATTATCCTTTAGGAGGTGCTAAATAAATGTTAAGTAGAATCTGATTGGTTGCTATGGGCAACATCTCCACTGCTACAAACCTGCACCTTAGTAAATATATCCCTAAATGTATTATGTGTACTTCTTGCAATGCAACATGGTTTGTCCAAGTGCAAAGCTGCTTGCTCTTTTTGCATTCCCAAGTCAAAATCAACTTCCAAATATATTTTTGTAACATAATCTAAATATGTCTTTCTGAAAGGAATAAATGATTTGATGTTACTTTTTCATTTCTTTCACCAATTTATACCTGCACTGAGGAACAGAAATGCACGTGGAGTTGACTTTGTCCCAGTATTTCTACAACTCACATTCTTTTATATATATATATATATATATATATATATATACATACATACATTGGGGCAAAAAAAGTATTTGGACAGCCACCGAATGTGCAGGTTGACCCACTTAAAAAGATCAGAGAGGTCTGTAATTTCCATCATAGGTACACTTCACCTGTGAGAGACAGAATCTGAAAAAAATAAAAAAAACAGCAAATCACATTGTATGATTTTTAAACAATTTACTTGTATATTCTTGTGGAAAATAAATATTTGGACACCTACCAAGCAGTAAGATTTCTGGCTCTCACAGACCTGTTACTTCTTCTTTAAGAAGCTCTTCTATCCTCCACTCGTTATCTATATTAATGGCACCTGTTTGAACTGGTTATCTGTATAAAAGACACCTGTCCAGTGTCCACACCCTCAAACAGTCAGACTGCTACCTCTCCACCATGGCCAAGACCAGAGAGCTGTCTAAGGACACCAGGGACAAAATTGTAGAGCTGCACAAGGCTGGGATGAGCTACTGAACAATAGGCAAACAGCTTGGTGAGAAGAGATCAACTGTTGGCGCAATTATTAAAAAATGGAAGAAATACAAGATCACTGACAATCTACCTCGACCTGGGGCTCCATGCAAGATCTCACCTCGTGGGGTATCAATGATCTTGAGAACGGTGAGGAATCAGCCCAGAACTACATGGGGGACCTGGTCAATGACCTCAAGAGAGCTGGGACCACAGTCACAAAGGTTACCATTAGTAACACACTACGTCGTCATGGATTGAAATTCTGCAGTGCCCGAAAGGTCCCCCCGCTTAAGCCAGCACATGTCCAGGCCCATCTAAAGTTTGCCAGTGAACATCTGGATGATCCAGAGGAGGATTGGGAGAATATAATGTGGTCAGATGAGAGCAAAATCGAACTCTTTGGTATAAACTACACTCGCCGTATTTGGAGGGAGAAGAATGATGAATGGCATCCCAAGAACACCATACCCACTGTGAAGCATGGGAGTGGAAACAACATGCTTTGGGGCTGCTTTTCTGCAAAGGGGACAGGACGACTGATCCGTATTAAGGAGAGGATGAATGAGGCCATGTATTGTGAGATTTTGGGCAAAAACCTCCTTCCCTCAGTAAGAGCATTGAAGATGGAACGTGGCTGGGTCTTCCAGCATGACAATGATCCCAAACACACCGCCCGGGCAACTAAGGAGTGGCTTCGTAAGAATCATTTCAAGGTCCTGGAGTGGCCTAGCCAGTCTCCAGACCTCAACCCAATAGAAAATCTGTGGAGGAAGTTGAAAGTCCGTGTTGCCCGGTGACAGCCCCAAAACATGACAGATCTAGAGAAGATCTGCATGGAAGAGTGAGCCAAAATACCTGCTACAGTATGTGCAAACCTGGTCAAGCACTACAGGAAACATTTGACCTCTGTAATTGCCAACCAAGGTTATATTACAAAGTATTGAGTTAAACTTTTTGATTGTCCAAATATTTTTTTTCTGCAAAAATATACAAATAAATTGTTTAAAAATCATACAATGTGATTTCCTTGTTTTTTTCAGATTCTGTCTCTCACAGCTGAAGTGTACCTATGTTGTAAATTACAGACCTCTCACATCTTTTTAAGTGGGTCAACTTGCACAATCGGTGGCTGTCCAAATACTTTTTTGCCCCACTGTTTATATATATATATATATATATATATATATATATATATATACACAGGTTGAGTATCCCTTATCCAAAATGCTTGGGACCAGAAATATTTTGGATATCGGATTTTTCCGTATTTTGGAATAACTGCATACCATAATGAGATATTATGGTGATGGGACCCAAGTCTAAGCACAGAATGCATTTATGTTTCATATACACCTTATACACACAACCTGAAGGTCATTTTAGTCAATATTTTTAATAACTTTTTGCATTAAACAAAGTGTGTGTATATTCACACAATTCATTTATGTTTCATATACACCTTATACACACAGCCTGAAGGTCATTTAATACAATATGTTTAATAACGTTGTGTATTAAAAAAAGTCTGTGTGCATTGAGCCATTAAAAGACAAAGGTTTCACTATTTCAGTCTTACTCAAAAAATTCTGTATTTCGGAATATTCCATATTTCGGAATATTTGGATATGGGATACTCAACCTGTATATGTATGTATATATACTGTGTGTATATATATATATATATATATATATATATATATATATATATATATTAGAGATGAGCGGGTTCGGTTCCTCGGAAACTGAACCCCCCCGAACTTCACCCATTTTACACGGGTCCGAGGCATACTCGGATTCTCCCGTATGGCACGGTTAACCCGAGCGCGCCCGAACGTCATCATCCCGCTGTCGGATTCTCGCGAGATTCGGATTCTATATAAGCATCAGACAGGGCTCAAGGACAATTCCATCTTGCACCTCTTTTTTCTTTCATTTTTCTTTGCATCATGTGCTGTTTGGGGACAATTTTTTTGAAGTGCCATCCTGCCTGACACTTCAGTGCCACTCCTAGATGGGCCAGGTGTTTGTGTCGGCCACTTGGGTTGCTTAGCTTAGTCACACAGCGACCTTGGTGCGCCTCTTTTTTTCTTTGCATCATGTGCTGTTTGGGGACAATTTTTTTGAAGTGCCATCCTGCCTGACACTGCAGTGCCACTCCTAGATGGACCAGGTGTTTGTGTCGGCCACTTGGGTCGCTTAGCTTAGTCACACAGCTACCTCATTGCGCCTCTTTTTTTCTTTGCATCATGTGCTGTTTGGGGACAATTTTTTTTAATCTGCCATCCTGTCTGACACTGCAGTGCCACTCCTAGATGGGCCAGGTGTTTGTGTCGGCCACTTGGGTCGCTTAGCTTAGTCACACAGCTACCTCATTTCGCCTCTTTTTTTCTTTGCATCATGTGCTGTTTGGGGACAATTTTTTTAATCTGCCATCCTGCCTGACCCACTAAACCCACTAAACCCCACTAATTGAATAAATCTGGTGCGGGCAATTAGTGAAGGGTTTAATTGAATTCCCCCCTAAGGCTATCAAGCTTACCATTTCAGGCAAGAATTAGATTGTTTTGAGTTTGCGTTGTACATTATTTTGGCGCACTTTAAAACTCCAGATCCCTGAAGGGTTTGGTTCACTTGCCTGTTCGTCCATCTGGGTCATACAGCCCTGCTGAGAGGGTATGGTATTGTCCTTTGTCAACTTTTATAATGGCCATATACATTAATAAAAAGAGATATTGGGCCTTATTCAGGTTTGATAACAAACCAAAAAAGTAAGCAGCTTGGCAAAACCATTTTACACTGCAGGTGCGGCAGATGTAACGTGCAGAGAGAGTTAGATTTGGGTCCAAACTTATATCTAAATTGCAGTGTAAAAATAAAGCAGCCAGTGTTTACCCTGCACAGAAACAATATAACCCACCCAAATCTGCCCCACCTGCAGTGCATATGGTTTTGCCAAGTTGCTAACTTTTTTGGTTAGCTAACAAACCGGAATAACCCCCATAGCTCAGGCTCTATGTTAGCCAGGTCATGCACACATCACGAGATATTATAGAGGATCCCAGGATTTCCATATAGCAATAGGACTTGCATACCTCCCAACATGGCTCTCTCCAGGAGGGACACAATGCTCTAATTCTGGTCTTTTCTATTAATGTAAGATTGCTGGCACCTGTTTTGAACAGGTTAATGGATAAGAAAGGTGTTTCAGCACAGGTGATGGCAATCATAAATAGAGGGAAGTCCAGGAGCAGAGCATTCTGTCCCTCCTGGAGAGGGTCATGTTGGGAGGTATGGACTTGTCTAGAAGTATATAACCCCTGAGCAGTACTGCATGAAGAAATATATCCCTATTCCCTACATACTGAAACATAAAGAAAAGGAAAAACACTAGTGTTGGAATGAAAAGTAATCATGAAAAAAAAAAATCATTTTTTTTTATTTTTTTTTATCATGAAGTTTCAAACCCACATTGTATTCTTCAAATTCAAAGTATCTTTGAGACATAATTATTTCCTTCATCCGAACTGAACTGGTAGATAGCAGTATAGGAGGGAGCCATGTGTTGCCAACATTGTTCCAATCAAGAGGTACTTTTCAGTTTAATTTAAATGTAAAACAGCCTGGTGCAAAGTGAAGAAGTCTCTGAGCCCAGTGTGCCTGCAGCAGCTGCCTTACCTCTTCTTTCAATAAGCAAAGGAAAAGGAAGAGAAACTTATCTGTAATAAGATGACAAAACAGTGTGAGGCAAATCGAGTCTTCAAACATTGTATAAAATTCAGATAGCTAAGAGACAAAGTCATGGCCATTCGGAAAGGCCCTGAGTGGGAAATTACTTTCACTCACTTTGTTCAGTTAGGTTGAAAGGTATTTTTAAATATGGGATATAGTGTGTTCCAATCTGCTATTGTGTAGAAACTTTTTATCCAACTATTGCAATTAATACTTAACTATTAATCCACTTTATACGGTTATACATGTCTAGTACAATATATGGATAATTCATTCCCTATAGGAAATTATATGGATATCATAGGCTGATCATATTATCCCTTTAACCTGGGACACTCATGAATTAAACACAGGTTCTGTGGCTGCTTAAAACCAGGTGAAATGTAGGCTTGTAGTCAGCCAGCCACAGAACCTGTGTAATTCATGAGTGTCCCAGGTTAAAGGGATAATATGGTCAGCCTAGATACCATCACCAAGGATTTCTGTTCCTTTATGCAGGTCATAGATGATTTTTAATCAGGAACACAACAGGCCTTCTATACTGCAATGTGCCGCTCCACCCAGTAAACCAGTGATGTAATGATGTCATGCCTAGGGGACGGGACCACCAGGTCTGGGAAGTAAAGGATTCATTGAACAGAGACTCCTACGGAAGCTCCAGGCGGCTCCACAGGCGGCAGGGATGCTGCGGGTGACTCTGCAGCAGTGCTGCTGGATGCAAGGAGCTATTACAGGCGGCCTGGGATCCACATGCAGGCGCTGCCCCATGTGCCTCCCCCAGGCGTCTGCACAGGTTGGAGCTGATATGCCGGCCATCAGGAACATAATGACCCCAGGATCCCGGCCGCCACAGGTTCTATTCCCACTCTATGGGTGTCGTGGACACCCACGAGTGGGAATAGCCCCTGTTAGTCAGGATTCTGCCTGGCGACATTGTCAGCGGTCTGGATTCCAGCATCGGTATCCTGACCGCCGGGATCCCTACCGCTGGCATATCAACTGCATCCCATCTGCACCCTGGACAACATCACTGCTTGCACACCCCTAGTTACGACACTGCTACTAACATCCAGGATAATTTACAGCTGGGCTTGCGTTAGACCTTAAAATACATAACTGACTATTATAAGTGATGACATCAAATGTTGCTAATTATGCAGATAGTATTTACAGGGGATACATTTATTATCATCACTTGTGGATGATGAGCCTGATGGTGGCGGATGAAGATGCGGCTGAGGATGCTCTCACGATTTTATCAGCAGACTGGGAATGTGTCACAAAAAGAAATCATGACAAGTTCTCGTTGGAGTGTCATGGGGGGTTCATGGGCACTTGATTCCTCTTTGCGTCTGACTCAGATCAGGTCATACGTACTAGTTATATATACTTGTGTAAGTCTGTCCTGTCTCTTCAATGCATGAACACTAATGACAGTCTTAGGAGATGAGGACCAGCCACCAGGGAAAGTATGGGAGTCAGAGGGGGTCGAGGCAGACCCACAACAGGGTTGAGTTGGTTGAGTTGGGGGTCGAGCCTTATCAGCAATAGGAGAGGAGAACGACATCAGAGAGGGGGTGGGGCTGAGTGGGGGCGGGGACTGAGTGAGGTGACCAAGCATTTGACCGGTACGTTTGACTAGCACCTTGTTAGTTGTGAACTTGCTACTTACTAGTGCTCACTACGCTTTCCTACGAGGCTCATTACCCTGAGTGCCGAACAGGGCCAGAATGGCCATCTGGCACTACTGGCAAATGCCAGAAGGGCCAGTTCAGCCACATGACACATATAGTCACAGCGGCTGCCTGAACAGCTCCGCCTCCCGGTGCTCTACTCAGCCGTCCTGCGTACAGAGACATGGGGCGAGTTGCGAGTCCAGGCCCCCGTGACTCGTGGCACAACCCCCTTAAGTTATGACTATGCCCCCCCAACCACGCACGACCAGTACGATGCCCCCTTTTAGCCCATGCACCCATGCCAGTACCGGGTCCAGGGTGGCTCTTTACTGCCCTGGTGATCCATCAGTGATTACTATCCATTTGTGGCTGATAGCCAGCCCTACAACCAAGTACCAGGCATCCAATGATCAGTTTTCAGACCCACACAAGCAACCAGAAGATCACAACCAAGAAAACAAGCAGCTAGACTAAAGGCTGCTGGACATCAACTTCTGGAAGTCCTAGCTGGAGATGGAGATCCAGGTTGCAAAGCCTGAGACTAAGCTCCAGCTGCAACAGTAGAACTGACTTACTGGAAAGCAGCCTGTATGTCAACAAGACCCCCCTCTGCATTGCCAGCCCCAATCTACAATGCTGAAGGCGGAGAGAGCTGGTATATGGTGAAGGTGGAGCAGCTAATGGTAAGCTGACCTGTGACCTTTTTCCTCCAATGTACATATTATAGGACCTCTAAAATACATTATACACTTTAAATATGTAAAAGCAAACCTCCTAACAGTTATCCAGGGAAAAGTCAGGGATAAAATAAGCCTAAACAATCTATACAACATTTGTCCCTATTTCTTAAAAAATGCACCTCAATATGCCAAAATAGTATATTTTTTCTACATTCACATCAGCTATTTCTTTAAACAGAGCACCACATACTGTTAAATCCAGGGGCACTTTAAGAGAGGAGGAGGCCGGTGTGCTGCCTCCTCCGTTCGGACCGCCTCTTCTATTCCGGCAGCGCTGGACAGTCTGAGCTCTAGAGGGCTCAGACTCTACTGCGCATGTGCATATCACCAGGAAAATGTTGCTACACTAACAGACCCTCCAACATGCCCCGCCCCACTAGGTACAAAATGCTCTGTTTCTGGACTTCCCTCTTAATTTATGATTTCCATCACCTGTGTTGAACTAGTTAAATGATAAGAAAGCTGTTTCTTCACAGGTGATGGCAATAATAAATTAAGAGGGAAGTCCAGAAACAGAGCATTTTGTACCTAGTGGGGCGGGTCATGTTGGAGGGTATGCACTCATTTTCCCAGTGATCTCTCTACTGCTCATGCACAGAACGCCGTGAAAATGTCCACTGTGCCATTTTTGCGGTGATTCCACATCGCTGCTGATGTCCGATTGGTGAGTATTAAAAAAATGGGTACAGCTGAGGACTCTGGACTCAGGGTCCCGTGTACACCATACACACTGCACCCATTATAGATATACGCCAGTGGATAAATCTGTAGGACAATGCACAATACACATCTTTGTGGATCGTATCATATATCTATAGAATATCAGCATGGGCATTATAATGGGTCACCATAATGGTGACTGATAGGTCTAGAGATAAAAAGCTCAAAGTAAGTTCAGATTTAGGAGGTGCAGTAAGGTCTATATCAAGGTTACAGATACATGTTAGTTTTCTTTGTGTTATAATTATTTGAAATAGTTCTCTTAGAATGACCTTGATAAATTTGAAATAGTTCTCTTAGAATGACCTTGATAAAACACTTTTATAGAAAGTGCTCTTTGAAACTAGACAATTTGTGTTCCTATATGGACTACTTCAGTAAGGCTTGAGAGGCCGCAAGCACTGTTTTTGCCTATTATATTGACCATAAATTATTTGAATTGGTCCTGGTCTGGACCACCAACCCAGGGCACCGCTGCAAGTGCCTAGAGGCAAGCCAGTTTGGGAACCACTGACTTAGGTAATAGATGTTCCCTATGTTTGTATGAAGCTCAAATGAATGTATGAAGCTCATTTTGCAATAAGCCCTCTGCTGTTCAAGGACTTTAGCGCTGTTTTCTTTTTGGTCCAGTCATGCTGCGGCTCTCAGGACTCTGCAGGTCAGTCGTTGGTCAAGTCCTAGGAAGCAGGTCAGATTCTGTACTGCAGATCACATCCAGCACTGGGTCATTATTATTTTTTTAATTGGTATTGGTTTTTAAGTGAAAATCAGATTAAAACTGTTTGATATTATCTCCACTGTAGTTGTTTAGAATGTAATTAACATTTGTATAGGTGGTCTCATAGCACTTGTATTTCTCTATTTTGCACTGAAACAAAGTCTGTGCCATTGGAACCCTTACCACAGCACAATGTTTTCACATACCTCCCCTGAGGTGTCAGTAATCCTTGTGGGCTTCATATAAATATTTTATGCAATTCACAATATGAGCTTACCATCTTCGAAGTGTTAGAGAATTTTTTTGGTCAGATAATTTTTTTTGTTGTACATTATTTCAAAATATAACTGGTCCCTCTTTGGGTATTTTCCCCTCAGCTCACTTTAAAATTGTTATAAAGGAGAAAAGTGTCTAAAAGCAATGACAGATTAAGACCATTTTTCCTTACTGTGTATAAACTGCAGCACTAGTTGCTTTTTTTATCCTTGTGTGCCTCACTGCCATGTTCTGCTAATCGCACCGTTTAACCTATGTTGTGCGCCCAATATGGCTCACTCACCAGGTACTCTCTTGTGTAGAATAAACAATGCATGGTTCTGAACTCTCCTAATATTTTTGTCTTCCCAAATATGTGTAATTTCTTCACCTTTTGAGAGGAATTATTAATAAAAAATAAAGATAACTTCAAGAAAAATATATTAAAAAAATAAATGTATTTTTATTTCAGATAAAATGTAGCCTGCATTATTTTTCATCTTCTTCATCTTCATCTTCTTCTTCTTTTTAATTATTATTATTATTTACTCTGCATTATAAAATAGGGAATTTCGGACTAAGATTGGTCCAGTAATATTACAGACTTGTCCTATAAGAGGAACAAGATGGTGGAAGCCTCATGACTCATGAAGAGTCATCCTACAGCACTCAGGAGAGGAAAAAACCCCTTGTGGAGGAAACCTCTGGGGACCCATGGCTGAAGGACTGGCCATCCCTCTGGGCATTAAGAGACTATGCAAAGTTTGCCCAGACCACCCACCCAGTGCCAGATTAAGGATCACATGGGCCTGGAGCTGAAATTTATGAAGGGCCTATTGTGTACCGCCGCAGGGGTTGTGACCAGCAACAGCGGGTTTGTGACTCATGCAGGGCCCGCCACACATTGGCCCTCATTACGAGTTGTTCGCTCGCTAGCAGTTTTTAGCAGCCGTGCAAATGCTAAGCCGCCGCCCTCTGGGAGTGTATATTAGCTTAGCAGAAGTGCGAACGAAAAGGATCGCAGAGCGGCAACAAAAAAAGATTGTGCAGTTTCTGAGCAGCTCCAGACCTACTCAGCGCTTGCGATCACTTCAGACTATTTAGTTCCTGTTTTGACGTCACGAACACGCCCTGCGTATGCCCAGCCACGCCTGCATTACCCCAGGCACGCCTACGTTTGTATCTGACACGCCTGCGTTTTTCCACACACTCCCCGAAAACAGTCAGTTACCACCCAGTTACCACCCAGAAACACCCACTTCCTGTCAATCACTCTGCGGTCAGCAGTGCGACTGAAAAGCGTAGCTAGACCTTGTGTGAAACTACATCGGCTGTTGTGAAAGTACGTCGCACATGCGCATTGCGGCACTTACACATGAGCAGAAGTGCCGCTTTTTTGACTAAACGCTGCGCTGCGACCGAAAACAGCTAGCAAACAACTCAGAATGACCACCATTGTTCTTTGCCTGAGTCAAAGCCATCCTGGGTCCTAGTGGTTCATTTACTAAAGGTTCTAAAAATGAAAATTGGTGATGTTGCCCATAGTAACCATTCAAATTCTGTCTATCGTTTCTCTAATGCATCCCAGATAAATGATAGTCAGAATCTGATTGGTTGCTATGGGCAACATCACCACTTTTCATTGTTAGAACCTTTAGTAAATGCCCCTAGTGTCTGCGTGCTGTAGCAGGTAAGCAGAGGCGCGGAATCACATTTGCTGATTACAGAGTATGGCACGTTTTAATTTTAAAGGCAACATTTTGGTTGCGACGCATCACTGCAGCTGTGTTGTGTATAATGATTTGTGCACTAAAGTGTGGTATTGTATTTATGGGATGCAGTCAGCATGTCAACAGTTCCAATGTCAGAAGTTATGATGTCAACATTTTTGAAATGTCAGCATGGACTATGTCAGCTTCTGCTGAATATTGACATGTTCACAATGTCGGCATCAATGTTTCAGTCCCCTTCCGGACCATTTTCAAGACTGCTGATAATTAGTGCAGCCGATCTCAAGCCGACAAGTAAATGCCGGTACTTTCTGCTTTGAGAGCGGCTTGTGTGATTGTTGGTGGTCTTGAAATTGTTCCAGAACGGCATCAAAGCATTGACACTTTAGGTGAATATATAATACATAGCCTTCGGTATCCGGTCTGTACGTCAGCCACACTTAGGTTGACAGTAATTAGGTCGACGTGCATTCGGTCGACATGGTCACTAGGTCGACATGGATAAATGTCGACATGCGTTTTTGGGGGTTTTTTTAAACTTTTTCATATGTTACGATCCACGTGGACTACGACTGGGAATAGTAACCCGTGCGGTAGCGGAGCGAGGCACCTTGTCAGCCATGCGAGGGGACACGGTGCACTAACTGGGGTTCCCGGTCACTTTACGAAGAAAACGATAGCAATTTTTTTATTAAAACTCATGTCGACCTTTTTCCATGTCGACCTAATGACCGCGTCTACCTATTTCGGGTGTCGACCTAGTCGCTGTCTACTAATAGTGGTCAACCTAAGTGTGGTCGACCCTATGATCCACACCCTAGCCCATGGGTCTTCAACCTGCGGCCCTCCAGCTGCTGTGGAACTATACATCCCAGCATGCCTTGCCTCAGTTTTAGCATGCCTTAATAGCAAAACTGTGGCAGGGCATGCTGGGATGTGTAGTTTCACAGCACCCGGAGGGCCGCAGGTTGAAGACCCATGCCCTAGCCTTTACTACAGCATGTGATGCAGGTTATACATTTTTCTGGTGGTATTACACTTCCATTCTTTCTTCTCTCTCTCTCTCACTCTATATCTATCTATATCTATCTATATATACACGCTGTCAGGCCTGGTGCAAGCCGCTCAGCAGGGTCTGCAAAAGCAGGGAGGTGCCGGATGGGAGAGGCGCACTCCTTGCTCTGTTTCTGTCCGCTGCCGCTGCGCCTATCACACTATGACAAACAGCGGCGCCAGCACCTTGAAGCGTGGCATCCAACACCCGGCAAATCAACCCCCCCCCCCTCTTCGGCTGAGTGTGAGGGCAGTGACGATGAGGGGGAGTTAGAGGGAGGCTGAGGGCAGGGGCTCTGAAGGGGGACTTACAGGGAGGGTGAAGGCAGGAACGCTGAGAGAGAGTTACAAGGAAGGTGAGGGCAGGGACGCTGAGGATGAGTTGGAGGGAGGGTGAGTGCAGGGACGCTGAGGGGGAGTTGGAGGGAGGGTGAGGGCAGGGACGCTGAGGGGGAGTTGGAGGGGGGGTGAGGGCAGGGACGCTGAGGGGGAGTTAGAGGGAGGCTGAGGGCAGGGGCTCTGAAGGGGGACTTACAGGGAAGGTGAGGGCAGGGACGCTGAGGGAGAGTTATAGGAAGGGTGAGGGCAGGGACGCTGAGGGGGAGTTGGAGGGAGGGTGAGGGCAGGGATGCTAAGAGGGAGGGACGCTTAGAGGGAGGGTAAATTGAAATGAAAAATTAAACAAGAACAACTATGGGTCTCACATATGCCTTGCAACAAAAGACTGTACACATTAATAACAAAACCCCATATTTGTATAAACATAGTCAACATGGCACCCCACAACTGCTTACACAGTACCTAGTAAACAGCTGAGACATACCTCCAGAAGATTTACAGGATTTTCCTCCAGTTTCCCATCCCATAGCAGGAGGTGCAGAGCCGACGGCAGGTAGTAAATGTCCATCTAACGAGAGTGATCAAACAGGGGGACGGGGCGAAATGCCAAAATCTTCCCAGTGAGGAGCCTTGGCCAATCTGCACCTAGGATGTTAACTGGTCCGTGCCTATTCTCCGTCACCTTTGCTCCAGGGCAGTGGGGATTGGGAATACAGGCAGCTCCCAGGGCTGTAGTGTGCTGCTGCCGCTGTGCTGTCCGTGCGGTACGGTGCCCTGGGCCTGCTGCCCTGAGCACCAGCACTGGATGCTCATCACATTTTCCGTGGGTGCTACCGGGCCCGAGCATCCACGGAATCGGCACCTATGCCCTACACACACAGCCTGTCCCCCCCCCCCAGTCCCTACACACACACACAGCCTGCCCCCCCAGTCCCTACACACAGACAGCCTGTCCCCCCCCCCAGTCCCTACACACACACACAGCCTGCCCCCCCCCCAGTCCCTACACACACACACACACACACACACACACACACAGCCTGTTCCCCCCCCAGTCCCCACACACACACACACAGCCTGCCCCCCCCATCCCTACACACACACACACACACATACACAGCCTGTCGTCCCTACACACACATACACAGCCTGTTCCCCCCAGTCCCTATACACACACAGTCCCCCCCAGTCCCTACACACACACATACACAGCCTGTTCCTCCCCCCCAGTCCCTACACACACACATACACAGCCTGTTCCCCCGAGTCCCTATACACACACAGTCCCCCCCAGTCCCTACACACACACATACACAGCCTGTTCCTCCCCCCCCAGTCCCTACACACACACAATCTATTCCCCCCAGTCCCTACACACACTCTGTTCACCCCCCCCCAGTCCCTACACACACACAGCCTGTTCCCCCCCACCTGACCCACCCCGTTACTGAGCGAGCGGGACACAGAAGAAGAAAGCAGGGGTGCATAATAAAGACAGACCAGGGCCAGGCACAGTCGGGGGCGTGGCCTAATCACGGTTCCGTGACCACGCCCCTTTGAGAGAAAAAATCCTAACATTCAGCAAGCAGCAGGAGCCGGCCTCGGCAGAGAAAGTCACCCGACTTCCAGGCAGGCGAGTCCGCTGCTGGCTGCTGCTGTCTTGCACGCTGGCCGGCGCTTGTGCCTTATCTCAAGGGGGCGGGACATCAGACGGCTACTGAACAGGAAAACAGGAAAAAAAATGTTTTCCTGTTTCCATCTGCAGGGGATCCTGTGGGCCTATTTTGAAGAGGGGGCCTGGAGCTGCAGCTCCATCCGCCCCATTGTTAATCCGGCCCTGCACCCACCCACCCACTAACCTTGCCTAACCCAGTCATCTCTTCTGTCATCTCAAATCTGCTATTTTGACCTATTTACCCGGCTGGAGAAGAACGCACCTACACGTCAATGGTGAGAGAGTGAAAAAAGAGAGCAAGAGATGAATGGGAGTGATGGGGGGGAGGGGAGGGGGACAGTCATAACCACCATAGCATTAATTTCTGCTGCTAACAGGCAGTACAACTGTACAAATGTAGGCATTCTCGTCGTGGCTACATTATACCGCGATTGCGCCTTGTTAGGCGCAAACACGTCGTGTACGTCTGGACGTCTAAGATGTGCATGTGCCCCATTCGCATGCATGGGAGTGGCACATGCCGCTGCTCGGCACAGCTAGGCACAGTTGCACATAGCCACGTCGAGAGTGCACGTTTCCCTCAGATGTAGCCATGACCAGCGTGGCTACATCTGTATACAGTATTGGATAAAAAAAAAAGTAATGATTAGAGCACAATATAATTCTCTTACACCTCTGCACATTCATATAAATGGATCAGCCGGCAATACTGTCACACTGGGATTTAGGCAGACAGAGAGAGAGTAAAGGATTTAATTTGCAACATTATAGGCTCACCAATCAACTCCAAGGATATGTCATAGATGCGGCTGCACATAATGGATTTACCTGTAATCAGGAACATTATAGGCCCATCTAGACAGCGCGCTTCAAATATCTCCAATGACCCATTTGCAGGCGCTTGTGGTTGTTAAGTAACGACACTGTCCCAGTAGGTGTGAGATTTTATTTTTATCCAATACTATGCTATCCCCAAGGTCATAAGTCATATATTATAGTAGTCATGCTAAAAGTCTGCCGACAATTTGAACTAAGCTGCTCCAATCTTTGTCCAGTCACTAACCTTCTGCCAGTGTGCTATGCCATGCCAGGCCTCTGGAGGCATATGTGAGACATGGAAACAGCACAGCACTGATATAGGCAGTTGCCATTATGACATCAGCATGACCTCACACACCCCACCAGACCGGCCAAGACTGGTTATTTCTGGTTTGAGGCCCCTGTTGTCTTTTACATGACTGGCCTAAGGGAAATGTGATTTCACTTATTATTTAAAACGACTACATTCAGAATATTTATTACTAGCATTTGCCCGTGGCTTTGCTTGCATGGATGACTGTTATTGCTCAGCTGAACTAATTTTACAATTACAATACAGTAGTGGCATCTAATATTGTGAAGTATATTTTATATTGTACGCATTGATCACAAGATTTCTTTGTAAACAACATTTTCAGTTTTTCTTCAGGGACTAAAACAAACATATGCTTGGGGCTACTAACATGTGAACAAGGCATGTAAAGCTTCTCATGGGTGTAGCAGCTGGTCCTAAGATCTACGCCTGCAGCCCTGAGTGTTTGTTCCTGTGATTTGTTGATCGTCATAGTGAAGCAGATGCTTACAGGAACTGCAGGGGCTTGGACTGAAAAGAAAAATTGTTGGCGATAAGGGCTATACGTGGTATATATTACTAATATAAACACAGTCTCACCTGCACCACATCTCGTTAGAATCTCTGCTTCAATTAGGTTCCTCTGCAGAGCAGTCACTATAAGTCGGGTTCTGTTGTATAACCTGGTCAGAGTCAAGTTCTGAGTCAAGCATGACCGGAACACCAGCTGTCAGTGCAGTGCTGTACGCTGGAAGTCCTGCTGCACTAAGTGATTTTACAAATTCCACTCATACTGTATAGTCATTTTGGACTTGAGGAGCCTGCACACTGCACACGCAGTCCAGCATAAGTTCTTTCCTTTATTGTTCCTCTCCCTGATGTCAGATGGAGATCATACATACCTCAGTCTCTTTCCTGGTCACTGTGCCAGAGTCTTTGCTCTCTAGTGGCCAGCGTCATCTTCCCAAATATCACTGGATTGATGGCACTGGCTGGGGAGAAGGGACCTGCCTCCTGTTCAAGTAAGGCAGGAACCGGGTGCCCTCCCCCCTGTGTTAAAATTGCGACAGTTGCAGAGGAAGGTGTGTAGTTAAATTGGATTGGACAGGCAATGCCTTTACTATATCCGTCGCCAGGGCCGGAGTGGACATTTGGCACTAATGGCAAATCGCAGAAGGGCCGGTCCAGCCACATGGCACACATAGGGCCTAATTCAGACTGGATCGCTGCAGCGGCAGCGATAGCAGTCTGAAGCCCTATGTGGAGTGCGCTTGCGCACCCCGGTAGCCCAGTGAGATGCTAAAAGCATCTTAGGGCTGCGAACGCCTCTGCCTGATTAACAGGCAGAGGCGGGAGGGGGCATGCCAATGGCATTAGAACGCCATTGACGGTGCACAGGCCATGGTGGCTGCGTGACATCACACTCAGCAGGGAGCTACTCACCAGGTGCAAAAGCATTGCTGACGTGCGATGCATTTGCACCCCTGCGAGTAGGGGGGGGCAGACCCAGACATGCAGGGCAGACTAGCCCTGTGCTGTGCGTCCCCTCGCATGTCTGATAAACTGATCGTAGCTGTGCTAAATTTAGCACATCTACGATCAGATCTGAATTACCCCCCATAGTCACTAAGGCTGGCTGAGCAGCTCCACCTCCCGGTGCTCTGCTTAGCCGCCTGGCATACAGAGACCGGGGGGCATGCTGTGAGGCCAGCCCTGTGATGTTAGTGTATTAGAATGCTTAATATTTGTAGACACTCCCTTACTAATCTGTGTAAGCCTGGATCTTCAGTGATGGTCCCTAGGACCAGGGGGATGCTGGGAAGTGGGTGGTCCAGTGTGCAGTGTGTCTGGAGTTGGTGGTGGAATAAACAGCACAGCAGTGAACTCACATGTCTCTGTGTCCTTATGACTGGATTTACAAACATATGAACAAAACATGGTGTCAGAAAAAGTTTAACTTGGACTGCTAGTGCTCTCAGAGTGTGAAAAAATCCTGCAGCAGTCTGTAAGGCTGTGATACTCAGTGTCTGCAAAGCCTGCAGTGTGCTCCTCTCTTCAAACAGTGAGTAACCATGGATAAACTAGCTCCTCCAACCGGCATGCTGATGTCTGGTAACTTGTCTGAAAACTGGAAAAGATTTAAGCAAAGGTTTAATATATATCTTGCTGCATGTGGAGCTGATACAGAGGCTAAGAAAACTAAGGCATCCATTTTCCTCCATGTGATAGGAGAGGATGTGCTGGACATTTATAATAGTTTTCAGTTTTATGAGGGGCAGAATATGGTGCTATCTTCTGTAATGCAAAAGTTTGAAGATTACTTTGTGCCAAGGAAAAATGTGACATATGAAAGATATAAGTTTTTCACATGTGATCAGAAGTCTGGAGATGGCTTTGATCAGTATGTTACAAAGCTGCAATCACTCAGTAAAACCTGTGAGTTTGGTGATTTAAAGGATTCACTGATTAGAGATCGTATTGTCTGTGGAATACCTGATAATGGACTCAGAGAGAGATTGCTTAGAGAGCAAGACCTAACACTAGACAAGGCAGTGACTATGTGAGCTGCAGAAATAACTAGATTTCAAGCCAAAATGTTACACAAGGACGCTGATGTACATGTAGTGCAGACAACAGAGCCAAGCAAACCTCCATTCTCAAGAATGAAGCCGTCTAAGCCACAGTCTAATAAGGAAATGTGTAGTAGATGTGGAAATGCTTACAATCCTAAAATGTGCCCTGCTTATGGTAAAACCTGCATGAAATGTGGTAGACTTAATCACTTTGCCAAATGCTGTAAAATGAAAAGGGAAACAACCAATGTGCATGCTGTTAAACAAACAGAGGAATTCTTTGTGGATTGCATTGAACTTTGCAGTGCAGATAAGAAAGAATGGATTGTCCCTATAACTGTGAACGAGATTGTCATTCCCTTTAAGCTTGATACTGGCGCGCAGGTGAATTTAATATCGTTTCAAGACTATAAGACTTTTAGAGTAAAACCTAAAATTCATCCAGCCAAAGTAAAAGTTACAGGGTACACTGGGCAGGAAATTCCTGTGAAAGGTACATGCTTAGTGACACTGAAATATAAGGGACAACAGTTTGAAACATCTCTACTGATTGTGGATAAAAATGTGCAACCGATTCTAGGATTAAGTTCCGTGGAGAAACTAAGCTTGCTAAAGAAAGTTTTTATGGTGACATCACAAGTAGAAGATGACTGCAAATCGATGTTTACAGAATACAGAGACTTGTTTGAAGGTCTAGGTTGTTTGCCTGGAGAGCATAAAATAAATATAGACACGCAAGTTTCTTCAGTGATACACCCCTGTAGAAAAGCGCCATTTGCGCTGAGAGAAAAACTGAAACAAGAATTAAATCACATGGAAGCCATGGGTGTGATACAGAAAGTTGATGAGCCTACTGAATGGGTAAGCTCCTTAGAAATTGTTGAAAAGAAAATTGGACAACTCAGAATATGTCTAGACCCCAGAGATTTAAACAAAGCTATTAAACAAGAACATTTCAAACTACCAACCAGAGATGAAATCATGTCGCAATTTGCGGGAGCAAAATGGTTCAGTAAATTGGACGCATCTCCAGGATTCTGGCAAATGAAGCTAGATGAGGCCAGCTCAAAGCTTTGTACATTTAATACACCAGAAGGTCGATACAGATTTCTTTGACTTCCATATGGAATAGTGTCTGCTCCAGAAGTATATCACAAAAAGATACACATGATTTTTGAACATATTCCAGGTGTTGAAACAATGATGGATGACATTATTGTCTGGGGATCTACAAAGAAAAAACATGATTCTAGATTGAGACAAGTAATGGAACTTGTCAAGAAAGTGAATCTAAAGCTAAACAGGGACATATGTGAATTTGGCATGAACACACTTACCTTTATGGGTGACGTGGTCTCGGATCAAGGTGTAAAACCAGACCCAAGGAAAATATCAGCCATAGTGAACATGGAACGTCCTAACAACAAAGACGACGTCAGAAGATTCCTAGGAATGATTACTTACTTAGGAAAGTTTATTTCTCAACTCTCTGAACGAACAGCCTCTCTTAGATGGTTGTTGGACAAAGATAACGAGTGGATGTGGTCACATGAACAAGAATAAAGTTGGCAAAACTTGAAACAGATCATTACAGAGCAACCAGTGCTAAAATTCTTTGATCCTGCGAAAAGAATAAGAATTTCAGCAGATGCTTCACAATTTGGCCTAGGCTCAGTGCTGTTACAAGAACATGTGGATACATGGCAACCAGTAATCTATGCATCAAGAGCACTGACAAGTGCTGAAACAAGGGGGTAAATTTACTAACATTCGTAATTTTACGTTTGAGGTCAAAGTTCAATCACGAATGACATTGAAAGTGTAAATATGCAACTTTTTGAATTTATTACGACTAATTTACTAAGCTGCCGTATTCTGCATTTTCGGTTTTTCCGATGTCGATGTCATCGTTTTTTTAGGCAGTGTTTTACGTGAGTGACTTGTAAAACACTGCCGACTTTAATACAATGAATCTCGGCCGGATCTGAGAGATCCGTGCTGGGCTTCATTGTGCAACTTGTAAAAAAAAAAAAAAAATGTTTAAACTTTAAAAAAAAATTGTGTGGGGTCCCCCCTCCTAAGCCAAACCAGCCTCAGGCTCTTTGAGCCGGTCCTGGTTGCAAAAATATGGGAAAAAAATTGACAGGGGTTCCCCCACATTTAAACAACCAGCACCGGGCTCTGCGCCTGGTCCTGGTTCCAAAAATACGGGGGACACAAAGCGTAGGGGTCCTCCGTATTTTTAAAACCAGCACCGGGCTCCACTAGCTGGACAGATAATGCCACAGCCGGGGGTCACTTTTATACAGCGCCCTGCGGCCGTGGCATTAAATACCCAACTAGTCACCCCTGGCCGGGGTACCCTGGAGGAGTGGGAACCCCTTAAATCAAGGGGTCCCCCCCTCCAGCCACCCATGGGCCAGGGGTGAAGCCCGAGGCTGTCCCCCCCATCCAATGGGCTGCGGATGGGGGGCTGATAGCCTTTGTTGTAAGTTATGAATATTGTTTTTAGTAGTAGTACTACAAGTCCCAGCAAGCCTCCCCGCAAGCTGGTACTTGGAGAACCACAAGTACCAGCATGCGGCGGAAAACCGGGCCCGCTGGTACCTGTAGTACTACTACTAAAAAAATACCCCAATAAAGACATAACACACACACCTTGAAAGTATAACTTTAATGCATACATACACACCACCATATACACATACTTACCTTATGTTCACACGAGGGTCGGTCCTCTTCTCCATGTAGAATCCATGGTGTACCTGTTGAAAAAATTCAACTCACCAAATCCAGTGTAGAGGGCTCCTCGGGTAATCCATTTGTAATCCACGTACTTGTAAAAATAAAAAAACGGACACCCGACCACGAACTGAAAGGGGCCCCATGTTTTCACATGGGACCCCTTTCCCCGAATGCCAGAAACCCCCTCTGACTTATGTCTAAGAGGGTTTCTTCAGCCAATCAGGGAGCGCCACGTTGTGGCACCCTCCTGATCGGCTGTGTGCTCCTGTACTGTATGACAGGCGGCACACGGCAGTGTTACAATGTAGCGCCTATGCGCTCCATTGTAACCAATGGTGGGAACTTTGTGGTCAGCGGGTGACCGAAAGTAACCTCACCGCTGACCACAAAGTTCCCACCATTGGTTACAATGGAGCGCATAGGCGCTACATTGTAACACTGCCGTGTGCCGCCTTGTCAGACAGTACAGGAGCACACAGCCGATCAGGAGGATGCCACAACGTGGCGCTCCCTGATTGGCTGAAGAAACCCTCTTAGACATAAGTCAGAGGGGGTTTCTGGCATTCGGGGAAAGGGGTCAGTGATGTAGTGTAGGGTGTAGAAGCGTCAGTGATGTAGTGTAGGGTGTAGAGGCGTCAGTGATGTAGTGTAGGGTGTAGAGAGGTCAGTGATGTAGTGTAGGATATAGAGTGGGTCAGTAAATATACTAATCCCAAGTACTTACTACACTTATTAAATTAAAACACAAACTGCAGGAAAAAGTATGCAATCTGGGTCAAAGAAAAAAAAGCAAAGGTCAGAGGTTAATAGGAGTGACCAACACCATGCCTTGCACCACATAGCATTATGTTAATCTGAGAGGTTAATTTTTAAAAGGGGGGGGACACACCAAAGGAAAATTTTGCTCTGGAGAACTAGCCCTGATCACTTAGTCTGGGGTGGGTGGGACACCTTGACACATAGTCTGGGGCGGGCAGGTTAGCTAGCCTATAGAAATCTGTTGATAGCGGAGGTTGGGGGGGGGGGTGGACTGATCCAGTGAGGGTAGGCAGGGGAGGCAGAGCCTCACCTGTTATACTCGAGTATTCTCCAGTTTTTTTTTACTTTAAATAACATATATATAGGGTAACAAAATATGTACAACCATGTATAATGGCCACATGAACCCTACGGTTCATATGGGATGTGGTCAACACTACAAAGGGGGTTAACCGAGTCTTAGCATCCACCCCCTGCGATTAGCCATAGCTGCCCCCCCCCCCCCTGAGTTTTAGCCCTAGCCACCAACCCAGGGTGGTTACTGTAGGGGGCAGAGGAGGGGTAAATTAATTACCTTGTCCCCTGTCAGCATTCTAAAAATCATGATGTCGCAGTTTGTCATGTGACCGTCAGCATCCTGAACATCACCATTTCCTAACACACCCATTCATATATGTGTATGTAACTCTGACTCTGATACAAGCCTGTGCCTCCTCAGCCACTGACCTCAAAGCACCTCACTGGGCAGTTCATGATCCAATGCTGCTTGGTTTCCTGTCTGCTGTTGCTACCAGCCAGTTCCCGTTGACAGTGAGTCCCGAACAGCAATGTTTGGCAGCGTTTGTGCGACGCAATTGGTGCGGCCCCCCTATTTCAAATTTGGTCAAATTTGGGGGGGGGGGGGGGGGGGCAGGCCCTTACTTTGCCAGGGGCGCTCGGACCCCTAGATACACCCCTGATCACGAGAAAGGTATTTGGGTGCAGAAAGGTATTGTGCAAGCACAAGTAGCACCAAGATCTTATACTATACGTACAGAGCGTGGAACGGAAGTAAGAAGAAATCGGGTGGATTTAAGATCTCAACCTAACCATAATGAAGAAAACATGACTGAAGAATACTCTTCATCTGACATGTATGATGATCCTGATAATGCTGAACCAACCACGATTCTAGAAAGGTCCAACATGGTCGATGAAACACAGACTGTGTATGAAAGACCCAAAAGGGAAATACGCAGACCTGAGAGACTCATTGAAACGTGTTAGATGATGTTCTTAATATGACGTTGTTAATTGTTGCATTGAAGCTTATAGGGCTTATCTTTAAAGAAAAAAGGATGTGATGTTAGTGTATTAGAACGCTTAATATTTGTAGACACTCCCTTACTAATCTGTGTAAGTCTGAACTTCAGTGATGGTCCCTAGGACCAGGGGGATGCTGGGAAGTGGGTGGTCCAGTGTGCAGTGTGTCTGGAGTTGGTGATGCAATAAACAGCACAGCAGTGAACTCACATGTCTCTGTATCCTTATGACTGGTGTCAAAGTCGAAAAATATAGCGACCTATGATGCCTTGTACTAACCCCATGCGCTTGCCCGCTGCACGTGCACGTTCTCTCCCGTGCGTGCGCATATTCGCAGTTGCGTGACGGCGCCTCCATTGTCGTGCGCTCAGGCGCGTGGTATGCGTATTTACGGTAGAGTTTGTGTGCGTCTGGCGAGCGACTCGATCGTTACATAGTTAATCTAAATAGTGTATTTTATAGGTTATGGTCCCCTTAATAATATCAGTTTGTTTAGTGTAACTTGTTCATGGACAGAGAGATCCCTCTTTACATGATACGAAGGGTCAGACAGGTTTTGAGCAGTGGTGTTTAGTATGCAACGGAAGAGTATTTTATTAGTAACATTCCGGTGTTGGTTTGAAAGAGATTAATCGCTCCCGCGTATAGTTATGTTTATAAGAAGTTTATGGACATTTACTGTATTTGCAGTTCATTATCCATGCGGCGGGAAACCTGAGATTCCCTCCCACCTGAGCAGTTTGAAATAGTCACAACCCACCTGTTCGAATCAACCTATGACCTTTCGTTATAATGTGAAGACAGATTCCTGTGTCCAATGAACAATGAGATTGTAGGGCCCTTTGTAGTGTACTGTACTTTGTGTATATAAGAACAGCCAGTCTGGGCCAGCTCAGTCTTCTCTCCACAAAGGTTTTCATCATTGACTAACTAGAGAGCTGGTTCCAGGACTGCGCTAGCGATCATTCCCCACGTGTGTAAGTTCTCTGTGACCAACTTATTCTCTGTCTGTATTTGCCATACTCTCTCTCTCTCTCACTGTTATTGTTTAGGATTAAGACGCTATTGTATATTTATGTCCAGTTATTCTGTTTAGGTGTTTTATGTTAGTGCTGTAGTGTATAAGCTGTTAACTGTTTTCCCCTTTTTCATACAAATTATCGTAAGTAAAGGTTTTGGAACCTTATGTTACGCACACCAGTGCTAACAGGAGTATACCAGTGTATGAACAGAGAGGGAAGCGAAGCAAACGAACTCACAGACAGTATAACATAACATACAGAGGAGGTGATGGAATAACTAATAAACACAAAGTGAACTGAGAAGCCCAAAGGCTCAGGAATTGGGTGTCTCCCTAGTGTCAGGAATGCTCAGATGGAATAGAGCGGACAATGAAGCGATGTGTAGTGATTTAACATGTGGAGCACCTGAAATGATGTTGCTAAGAGCAACAGAAAAAACCCCAAAGGGTTACCAACGGGTGTGGGAATAAACTCCTTGGTCAGAGATAGAAATATAGACACAAGGAGAGTATCCACAATCCTAACCCCCACTTGCAGGGCACAGGTTCAGCTTACTGCCACTAAACTGACACCTGGACGCCCTGCACAGTGAGGGAGGATTAAGCAAGCAGGTCTGAGAGTACAGCCGCAAACCTGCTGGGTTCACAGAATAGCAAAAGAACACCAGCAGGTCAAACAACTGACTCCAGTCTTACTGCTATGTCCGGATTGGCAGAATGAAGTACCGAATCCCTAGGCCTATTCGCAGTAAGCAACAAGTAAATACAAAGTCACACAGTACTAGCTAACTCTCTGGAACTGACTAACAAACAAAGATTCAGCAGCATTTGCCTAGCCTGAGAGGATGGTTTATATAGCAGGTGCTGTCCACGCCCCACTCAGACCTCACAGACTGTGAGCATAAAACCAGCGCCGGATTCCCTGCCGTGCACAGAGCCTGTAACCACTACACCAGGCTTTTTCAACCAGTGTGCCGTGGCACACTAGTGTGCCGCGACCAGTTGCAAGGTGTGCCGCGGAGCCAGAGCAGCTTCCTGCACCTTCAGAGTGAACTGTTGGCCCGGGATCTTCTTAGAGGATCAGTCATGCTCCGGCCATGACCTATGCCTTGAAAACGGTGTGATATCATAGGTCACGGCTGCCACGTCTCACTACCCAGCCAGCCCACCTGCCTGCATACACATCTTCCAGTTCCCGCCTGCATACACAGCTTTCCTTGCCCATCCACATCCACACCTGCCCGACCGCCCGCTGCTCAGTATTCGCAGCACTCCACTATGAACAATCCCCTCCACTAAGGGACATGGAGGAGGACAGCTGATAATAATATTTGCTATTTTATTTCTCCTGTGGGGAACAATAGGATTTCAATAGGATTTATGTGGGCAGAATAAGAACAATGTGAATAATTCATGTGGGGAGCAATAGGATTTATGTGGGGAACAATGTGATTGTTTTTTCTGTGTAGGCCAATGTATGTGTGGATTTTTATTTTTTTTACTGTGAGGGCCAATGTGTGTGTTTTGTTTTTTTCTGTGGGGAACTGATGGTGTGCCTTGGCAATTTTAAAATATTGTTCGGTGTGCCGCGAGTAAAAATAGGTTGAAAATCACTGCACTACACAGTAAAAACCCGGACCGGAGTATCAGCTGCGCTCAGGTTACTTCGCTAATACTTGCCTCCCGGTTGCCATGACGACGTGGCAGCACAGAGCAGGAGATCCTAACACCTTAGCAAGGAGTGTGTGTTTTACTAGCTAGTATAGAGGGTTTCTGAGCGTCTCAATCGCTCAATCAGCTTTTATATAATAGAGGTTAATCAGCGTTACATTGTGTTAACATTACTAGACCAAGGTTTACAGTATAGGCTTAGCCTTTCAGTGTGTTGAATACAAGGTTTACTGTGTGTCATCCTGTGAGCATCTGCGCCGCTCGTGTTCCCCTCGTGGACACAGCGTCCGCTACGCTAGTAGCATAGCATTACGGTGCTCGGGCCGCCTATAGCGTGCTCGATACCCAGCGTAAGCGTCTGCTACGCTAAGTGCGTACCATTACGGTACCCCGTACGCCCATTGCGTACTGAGTCTCTTACCAATATATAGTGAATGTTATAAGATAAATAATTAGCTTTATCAATTGGCGGCTCGTCCGTCCTCCACATATCCGCTCTAGTGAACACAAGCAGACTTTATCTGTCAGCAAAGGGCGGGAAGGTAGTATCCCTTCGTATCCGTGTTGGTGGTGGGGGATACGGTAGTGCTGACTAGATAAGCGTCTGCATCGCTACGTTGTAGGAGTGCGGTACCCATATAGGCCATTAAGCTCTGGCTGAAGGAATTCGCAGCCACAATTATCGATTCCATTGGTCGTTCCGCACATAAGATTAGTTGCTTATGTACAGTACGATTGTACCGCATGTAATTGTGGGCATTAGTTTGTAACTTGACCCAGTACCGTTTGCGAGAGGTACCCTTGCGAGAGGGGTCATAAACGCTATTTGTACATTCTAACGTGATTTGTGTAAAAATTTTTATTTTAAGGGAGGTTCGCTGGTCACTCAGGAATTCTCTAACAACCGATACTTGCTGGGGACGGGTAACCTACTCCCACAACGCCCCAGTAAATAAAGGTTTATAGGGGCCCTAGGTTGGGTACAGCAGCTCTGAGTCAGTGATTGAAGTACTGGCCAACGTGGGCGAAAAGTGGGTGAAAGCACTCGGTCGAACTTTCACCGTCGGCTTACCACGGGCAACTTGGTTTTTGTAAGGGTTCGCTGAAGACCCTGATTTGAAGGTCAGAGGTAGTGAAAGCAACACCTGCAAAGATGGGGGCCAGTTGTTCAGGTAAGGGACGATCAACCCTGGTTCAGGTTGATTTAGTAAACCGGCCAATAGGGTCGGCAAGGTATATCATGTGTGAAAAATACGGATCACACACAGAGGTTTTGTGCAATGAATGGGAAAGAATGACTGTGCATGACGGGGAAAAGTTCCCACGGGTAGGCAGTTTTAGTCCCGAGGTGTTACAAAATCTAAGGAGAAGGATATGTCTAATTAAATCCAGCAAGCAGCGGATCAGACATTATGATTATTTACAATTATGGCAACAGGAGGGTGAAATACAAAGAGGATTGGCTCAAGCGGCTGGATCTAACCCTATCAGGAAACTGATAGCCACCGCACCACCACCACCATACATAACAGGAGAGAAAGTGGTCACAGAGAATGGCACACTGGTGTATGATAAACATGCACTTAGTAACTGTATAGATGTTAAGAATAATGTAACTAAGATTGTTGATACTAATACTAATCCGTGCAAGCTGTACCCTGTTTTAAACTTTCCCCAGGATTGTGACCAAGAGGATGAGCCCACCACAATATCGGCACTCTCTCTAGCAGCCACCATACAAGAGACTACAGTGGGCACCTCCCAACCAGTAAGAGCAGTATCAAAGGCCCCTAGTGGAGGGACAGGTGAGGTCGTGTCGGCAGGTAAGTACGGAACTTTACATTATGCAGAGACCATTACATCAAATGTTGTAGAATCAACCCAGAGTGATATTATTGAACTTAATCCCGTTAGGGTAATTGCAGTCCCAAATGGGAAAACTGACACTTCAGGAGTCTCTCCTGTCAGAAACATCGCCATGCACTGCCCCTTTTCCCGAACAGAATTAAGATCAATGGTGTCTGAATTCCCTGATCCTAGAAAAGATCTAGTTGCAAGCCAGAAGTACATTAGAGAGCTAGGAAATTCTGTAGAGCCCAATAACAAAGATTGGCGGACATTGCTGAGGGCATGTTTACCCTCCAATGTCGACTCAGCTAAATTTATAGCTGACTGTAGACTAGATGAAGAGGTACCCCTTACTGAGGAGTACAATCAAGATAATGTGAAAATAATTAATTTGCAGCTAGGAGTATATTTCCCTGCTGTTGTAAAGTGGAGCAAATTTTTTTCCATAAAACAAAAAGAAGGGGAAACTGCTTCTGAGTATATCCATCGGGCACTACAGGAAATGGCTAAGTACACTGGTATAGAAGACATCAAAACAAATGTACATCATAGGGAAGTAGCAGTTTCTGTGTTAATGGATGGTTTAAAAGAAACTTTAAGGACTAGAGTACAGACCACTAGACCAGATTGGAGAGGTATGTCGGTGGCTGCTTTGGGAGAGGCCGCTATGGGGCATGATCAGAATATCACCAGACACAGGGAGTCGCAGAGTGATAAGCTGATGGCCGTAAGTATACAGGCACTTACCACAAGGCCAATTCAGCATAAGTCTCAGACCCCTGTGGGTAAGTCAAATGTGGTAACTTGTTATTACTGTCATAAAGAGGGACTTTTGCACGAGACTGTAGATTGAAAAATGCACAAAAATCATATCAACCCCCTAGACAACGACATGACACACGAAATTGGGATCAAGGACCGCAGAGACGGAGTTATGAGCCACACGCAGGGGAAACAAGAAGGTATCCCCCAAGAAGAGACTGGCAAGTCTCTGACAATTCCCATTTACCCCCTTCACAGGTAATAGCTGCCAGCGCAATGCAGGGGGGTCACCACATACAATAGGGGTGGGGCCACACCTGTAGTCTGCAGCCAGTGAAATTAATTGCGAGCCTTGGAAGTGAACCCGAGGTCACAATTGATGTAGCTGGTAGATCTCTACCTTTCCTTGTAGATACCGGGGGCGGCCAAATCAGTGATAAATTCGACCGTGGGCATGAGAACCACTGGTAAAACAATTCCAGCCATGGGAGTAACAGGAGTAGTACAACACTATCCGCTAAGCAAACCTGCAGAGATTACGATAGGGCCTTTGCATACCAAGCATTCTTTTCTGCTGGCTGCATCGGCTCCGACTAATCTCCTAGGGAGAGATTTACTGTGCAAAATGGGATGTGTCATATATTGTACTCCTGAAGGTGTGTTCTTGGACATACCCAAGAACCACGCTCAGGAAGTGCAGGACAACAAGATTAATGTCACACACTGTTGTTGTAAATAGATGTCCGTCCAAGGTAGAGGAAATGATTTCCCAGATACCGGAATCACTTTGGACCAAGGATGGACAAGACACTGGATTAATGGCAAATGTAGCCCCAGTAGTTGTACAAGTAAAAGATGGTAGGATAGCTCCAAAAATCCCACAATACCCTCTGAAGCCAGAGGTGGAGTTAGGAGTTTACCCTGTAATAGAGCGCTTGCTACAACAGGGCATTCTGGTAAGGACGTCAAGCACTGCCAATAGTCCCATCTTCCCTGTTAAAAAGAGTGGGGGGAGGGGTTACAGATTAGTGCAGGATCTAAGAGGGATCAACAAAATAGTTGAGAGTGCCAAATCCAGCTGTCATCCTTATGCAAATTCCTCCCACTGCCAAATTTTTCACTGTGATTGACCTCTGCTCCGCCTTCTTATCGGTACCTCTGCACCCTGACAGTCAATACTTATTCGCATTTACATACAGAGGAGTTCAGTACACCTGGACTCGCTTACCACAAGGTTTCATTGACAGTCCAAGTATTTTCTCACAGGCCTTACATGATTGTTTACAGTCTTTTCAACCTGAGAGCGGATCAATATTAATACAGTACGTAGATGACCTACTGCTGTGTTCAGATTCGCTTGAATCGTCCCTGAGAGATACGAAATAACTCCTGTTTCATCTTTCAGACACCGGACACAAGGTTTCCAAAGACAAGTTACAATTATGCCAGACAAGGGTGAAGTATTTGGGACACTGTCTGACACAAGGACTGAGACACCTCACCGCTGATAGAATTCAAGCAATTCATGACATGACTCTGCCACAAACCCAGCAACAGATTAGAACGTTTTTTGGAATGTGTGGGTATTGCCGTAACTGGATCCAAGGTTTTTCCATACTGGCCTTGCCTTTACAGGAGATGGTCTCCTCAAACAAACCTGATCGATTTCACACACAGACGAGTCTGAGATGGCATTTGAAAGACTCAAACAGTGCCTAACGCAGGCACCAGCATTAGGCATGCCAGATTATGGAAAACCCTTTGAGCTGTACGGAACAGAGAGTGCTGGGTGCGTGGCAGGTGTCTTAACCCAGAAGCATGGTGATGCCAGCAGGCCGGTAGCCTACTATAGCGCTCAGCTAGACACGGTAGCGCAATCCCTCCCCACATGCTTGCGAAGTGTTGCAGCAATAGCATTGCTAGTAAGTAAAAGCGAAGATGTAGTGCTAGGACACAACCTCACAATTCATACACCACATGCAGTGTCAGCTTTACTGAATTCTGCCCAAACCAGACATGTCTCATCAGCGCGGTTTACAAGATGGGAATTGGCGTTGATGGCCCCCGTAAACATCACCATAAGGAGATGCAGCGCATTAAATCCTGCAACATATCTCCCAGGTGTGCCTGGACAGGCACAAAGGGTGGAGGATGAGAGTGATGGTGAAGGAGGATTTAGTAAGGAAATTGACACACATGATTGTATGGAATATTTGACCCAAAATTTCACAGCAAGGCCTGACATCAGTGACAACCCACTGGAAGATGTATATTTTACTTTCTACACTGACGGCAGTTGTCACAGACAGACGGACTCGGGAGACTTGTGTACTGGATACGCAGTCGTAGATGACCAAGGTACCATAGAAGCGGAACCCCTAGGCCCACCACACTCAGCACAAGTTGCTGAACTGGTTGCCCTAACCAGAGCATGCGAATTGGCTAAAGGCAAGTCAGCCAATATCTACACGGACTCTAGGTACGCCTTCGGAGTAGTCCATGATTTCGGGGCCCTATGGCGCCTCAGAAATTTCATGACGGCAGCTGGCACACCCGTAGCGCATGCAGCCCACATCAAAAGACTTCTAACAGCGATACAGGAACCTGACAGAGTGGCAGTTATCAAGTGTAAAGCTCACACGTATAGCCAAGACCCGGTATCACTTGGTAACAGCCGAGCAGACGAAGCTGCTAAATCAGCAGCCAGTACCCCCATACAGACAGACAGCACACAACTGATGGTATTTAATACTGTAAACACACAGAAATTATATGAAATGCAAAATTTGTGTTCACCACAAGAAAAGGCAGTTTGGAGGTCAAAAGGATATGGCCAGGAGTCCTCAGGACTCTGGACAGATGGACAGGGTAAGCCAGTGGCACCCAGAGCATACCTTCCAAGTCTAGCGGAAGCGGCACATGGGCTGACTCATCTAGGCAAAGAAGGAATGTGTAAGTTGGTAAGAGCTTATTGGTGCGCCCCAGGATTTTCTTCCCATGCGGGTAAAAGAGCGATGACATGTCTCACCTGCTTGAGGAAGAATATCGGAAAGGCAATACCAACAGAGCCATCCCACATCCCTCCTACAGATGGTCCTTTCCAGGTAATACAAATTGATTTCATACAATTACGACCTTGTAGAAATTTAAAGTATGTATTGGTTTGTATTGACGTGTTCTCAAATTGGGTTGAAGCATTTCCCGCGGCCACAAATACCGCTGTGTTTACTGCAAAGAAAATTGTGCAGGAATTTGTGTGTAGGTATGGTATCCCTAGAATCATTGAAAGTGATAGGGGTACCCATTTTACAGGTGAAGTTTTTCAAGCAATGTGTAAGTTGATGGGAATTAATAGTAAGCTGCATACTCCGTACCGCCCCCAGGCGAGTGCGAAAGTGGAAAGAGTAAACAGCACTATTAAAAACAAATTAAGCAAGGTAATGGCTGAAACAGGATTGTTGTGGCCCGAAGCTTTGCCAATCGTATTATACAGCATCAGAACCACTCCCACGTCCCCTCTTAATCTGTCTCCTTTTGAAATTCTGTTTGGTCGACAACCCCATGTTATGATTAACCCCCAGGATGATTTGAAATGTAACAATGAAGTAACCGTAAAGTATTTGGTTAAGATGAGTAAGCAATTGAGGAATCAGAATGATAATCTAAAATTGGTAATTCCTAATCTGCCAGACAGTAATTGTCATGACATTGAACCTGGGGATTATGTAATGATACGGAATTTTCTACGCTCAGGTTGCCTTATTGACAGATGGGAAGGACCATATCAAGTCATATTAACCAGCACAACAGCACTGAAGGTTGCCGAGAGAGAGACTTGGGTTCATTCGTCTCATTGTAAAAAGGTTGCTGACCCAGAGAGGTCCCGTGATAAAGAACAGACGGTAGAGGTTGTATCACTAGAGTGTCTGTTCCAGGAAGGTTGAGACGACACCTGAGCGCTGAGAATAATAAGACCGGAGGCGTTTGTCGAGCAAGATTTCTTTTTCCCTTCTGTTATTTTCTCCAGTTCCCATCTCCCTCCTATTCTCCACCCCCCTTCTTATTTTTCTCCTTTTCCTCCTATAAGATGGACTTGCCCCAAGAGACTGTGATCCGGATTTTCCTGTTAACCATGATGTTGACCAGAGCAGTCTGTTTCGGTGAGAGTACCATGGAGGTTGAGAAAGGATCTGGAATGGGTTCTGATAACCAGGATGGAGGCGTAACTTTCCAAGAGCAACATAATCACCGAGTAAAGGCGAGTATCAGAAAACGATCTGGTAGCATTGACAATAGAAGGAATTGTGAAGGATTGTTAGCTGAAGAGAACTGCATCTGTAGGCATTGTGACAATATAGTTGAGGATGGGTGCATCAAGAAATGTCAGTCCAGTTTTAATATCCACATGGACCGGCATCCATTGAGTGACTATCACTCCTTAGTGGGTAAAGTGTTAAACCAGACAGACTGTTGGGTATGCTCTCAAGTACCTCAAGGTCATAGCAAATCAGGACTAGTACCATTCCCTTTAACTGTAGGAGAGGTACTTGAGTTAAGTGGTGGGAGGCCGGTGGACAAGAGGTTTAATATCTCTAGTCCTCCTAGTTTGAAGCTCCACCAATATCATGTGGATAAGTCCTTAGTATGCTTTAACATTTCCAATCCCCGAAAGCCGGGAAATTGGGAAGTGTCATGGAGTAATCAAACCATGACATTTTCATATAGAGCCGATAGAATGCCCATAGACACAGAGCTTATACGCCGGATAGCCAACAGTGGAAAATATTTCCGGTATAGGTACACTCTAGGAAGTAGGACCATGCGAGTTGGAGAAGTATCACCAGGATACTGTGCACATATCGTACAACCGGATACGTGTACTAGACAGATGGTAGAGTTAGGGTTAGGAGATTTCACATGGAAAGTTTGTAACATGGTTATGTCATACTCCGTCCCATATGTTCTCCCCGATGATGCATATTTCATATGCGGGAGAAAGGCGTATAAGTGGCTTGCCCCAAACTCAAAGGGATTGTGTTACATTGGAAAAGTACTGCCTGAAGTAATGACTGTATCCCATATCAAAATGAAAGATATTCACCGTGGTGCCCAAGCTCCTTATACTCACACTCATTACGAGCACGTCGTTAAACGGCACCTGATAGAGAGGACAGAGCATCCGGCCTCTGATTTGATCCATGAATCCACTGGGATTCAATTCCTACTCGCGTTAGATATCACTCGTACCGCCAGAGGAGTGATAAATTATAGATATATATCTGCGCTAGCAAACTTGTTAGACAATATCACCGAAATGTATGACGAAACGTTCAGGTATACTGGGAGAGAGTTACAAGCCTACAAAACAGAGCTGGTTCAGCATAGGATGATTCTCAATTATCTCACAGCAGTGACAGGTGGGTATTGTGTTACCCTAGCAACTCAGTATGGAGTAAAGTGCTACACATATATTACAAACAGCACTGAGGACCCGGCCGAGGTCGTAGACCAAAAGATGGATGACATTTTGCAATTAAAGTGGGAGTTTCGAAGGAAACACAATCTCACACTCGCTGCTGTGGGTAATGAGCTGACCAGTTGGGTGTCATGGTTGAACCCACGAAATTGGTTCTCTGGTTTAGGAGAATGGGCCCAAGGTATTATAATGGATGTAGGGAAATTTCTCTTGTGTATTCTGGGAGTCGTCATATTGGTTGGTCTGATATTTAGATGCGTTCGGACTTTAACGTAGTGTAAATGTAGTACCAAAGTGATGAGTCTGAGGAGTGAGGACACTGTAATAACAACAACTAATTTGATTTATGACCCAACGATAAAGACAATGTTGTGATGAAAATGTGATTCCACGGTCCGTTTCTTTCACCCGTTTCTCCTTTGTTTTCCTCCAAGGCACAAAGACATCCACTTGGAAGAAGAATTTGACAACCTCTTTTATACAGACCATTGATGAACTGTGTCACAGACACCCAATACTTTTAGTGACTTTAACTATCTACGGAAAACCCAAAACTTTAGAGACTGTAATTTTATGGACACTGGAACAGCTTTTGTTCGCCATTTACAACAAAAGCACCGAGAGACATCAGACAACATGTACATCAGACAAGACATCAGACAAGACCTCAATCGGCGACTGTTTATTTAAACTCACATAGTTTACGACTGCATTTATAACGATTGTTTCTTATCTTCATCTCTACAACCTCCAGGTAGTATCTCACATAGTCGACAGGTCATTCTCACATATTAGCATTCACATGTTCCCCCCCTTCATGTATCATCAACTAAATGTGCTCCCCCATTTGTTACAACCAAAAACCGATAAGAGCTCGGTAGAGTTTGACAGCCCATCCACAGACCCGTAATACGGGATAAGAAGGATTCAAATGTATACTTTGCAATACCTCGAAGCTTGATTTAAAACACATACGGCACAATGATACATGACCCCTCAGACATGGATTCATACACACACGCTTCTACTATTTCACTAGGTCATATCTTTCTCACCTTCTCCTCTCCTCCCTTACCCAATCATAAAAAGGTATTTTACATGATGACATATATTTTTCTGTTTGAATTGTTTAGGAAGTGGCAGTTATTGGTGACTGCCAAAGGGTGGACTGTCAAAGTCGAAAAATATAGCGACCTATGATGCCTTGTACTAACCCCGTGCGCTTGCCCGCTGCACGTGCACGTTCTCTCCCGTGCGTGCGCATATTCGCAGTTGCGTGACGGCGCCTCCATTGTCGTGCGCTCAGGCGCGTGGTATGCGTATTTACGGTAGAGTTTGTGTGGGTCTGGCGGGCGACTCGATCGTTACATAGTTAATCTAAATAGTGTATTTTATAGGTTATGGTCCCCTTAATAATATCAGTAAGTTTGTTTAGTGTAACTGGTTTATGGACAGAGAGATCCCTCTTTACTGTTAGGCGCCGAGGGTCCGCTCGTCAGTGCGGCCGGCGCCTAGCAACGGGGACGCCACTGTCGGATCGTGTTCCCCGTTGCTGGGTCTAAGTTTATATCATCACTGGTTTCCTGGCTGTGTAGCATGCAGCTGCACGGCATGTTGTAATTATCACTCATCTGTTTCCCTGGCCATGCAGCTTGTCAGCTGCATGGCATTTAATCCAATCAGCCTCCAAACAGCTGATTGGAAGACTCTCTGTTAAAAGCACTCCCAGGACTCCTCACAGATGCCGGTGATAGCTTCCTGTTTGCCTGATTCTGCTGCAGAGAGAGTTCCCAGTCCCGGTCTGTTCGTTTGTTCCTGTTCTCAGTGATCCAGTACTCGGAAGTTACCATCTGTTCCTGGAGTCTGACCGAGCACCTTTAACATCTGGTGGTGTTCGTGAGTCGCGGCGCAGCCGTGTGTTGCGGCTTGTCCGCTACTATTTATTATTGTGTTTATTTTGAGTTCTGGTGCCTTGCGGAGGATTCCGCTTCCACAAGATCCACTCTGGTGTCCAGCGGTGCCGGATAGGAGTGTCGGATCCGTGGATCCTTGGTTGTCCTTTTCCCTGGCGTCTAGTCCGCACATACCTTTTGATTTAGTTAAGTTAGCTTGTAACCCCTGGCTTGGTTGCTTAGTCAGAGGGCCCCTTGTTATCTCCCTGTCTCGGACTTCCCCTTGTCTCCCATTAAGACCTGCGGGGGCATCGGGGTTGGGCAGACATAATCCGCCCTTCGAACGCGGCTGCCATGGGCTCAAGCAACCATAGTCTCGCAGGGGATTTCTGATAACACGGGCGAGACAACGGAGTTAGGGCGCCAGGGGTTACTAGGCTCTCCAGCTCCCACAACCTGTATTTCATTCCTGTACTCAGATCTCTGCCATAAGATCTTCTCCAGTCTGGAGTACAGGAATCGTAACATTATCACCGGCCCGACAAAAGAAAAAATTTCAACAGGAGTTAATTTTTTCACTTATCCAGTAGGGAGAATTTTGTCGGCCTCATGAATCCCACCGGTGTTGGGCCAAATCCTGGCCAGTTTTTGGTTAGTCAGATTCAGGAACTTACCCAGATGGTTCAGGATCTGTCCCTCCGGGTGAGCTCACAGGAAGATCTGTTACGGACTTCCCCGAGGGTCATCCCTGAACCAAAAATGCATCTGCCTGACCGTTTTTCTGGGGATAGAAAACAGTTTTTTAATTTTAAAGAGTCTTGTAAATTGTATTTTCGTTTAAGACCAGTTTCCTCAGGTACGGAGGCTCAGCGGGTTGGAATTATAATTTCTCTGCTTCAGGGGGATCCTCAGACCTGGGCTTTTGGTTTAAAGACAGACGATCCGGCCTTATCGTCTGTAGACGCCTTTTTGAAATCTTTAGGGCTATTGTATGACGACCCTGATAGAGAGGCATCCGCAGAAAGTCAGTTGCGTGCTCTAAGACAGGGTAGGAATCCTGCAGAGAATTATAGTACGGAGTTTCGCCGTTGGTCGAACGACTGTGGCTGGAATGATCCTGCAATGCGCAGTCAGTTTCGCCTCGGCTTATCTGAATCTATAAAAGACAGCCTCCTTCAGTATCCCGCTCCTGAGAACCTTGATAAACTCATGGAGCTCTCTATTAAAATAGATCGTCGGCTCAGAGAGCGGAGGACTGAGAAAGGGGCATCTGTAGTTTCTTTTCCCTGTGTTTCTTCCGTTCCGATAGACATGGAGGAGCCTATGCAGATTGGTCTCTCCAAATTGTCTCCGGAAGAAAGAACCAGGAGGCAAAATTCTGGTCTGTGTTTGTACTGCGGAGGTAAGGGACATTTTGCCCGTAGTTGCCCAAACAAGTCGGGAAACTTCCTGACCAAGTGAATAGTGAGGGGGTTCACTTTGGTCTACAGCTCATCTCCTCAATTAATTCACTATTGGTTCCTGCTAAAGTTTCTTATGACAGCCTCTGTTCCTCGGTCTCTGCTTTTGTGGACAGTGGAGCTGCAGGAAACTTTATGGACTTAACATGGGCCAAGGCCTTAGGTATTCCTCAGTTAACCTTAAGTAGGTGTATCACCATGCATGGTTTAGATGGGAGTCCCTTATCCAATGGGGTTATTTCTCTATGTACACCTCCTGTTTTGCTCTCGGTGGGAGCTCTACATTCTGAAAAGATTGAGTTTTTTCTTACCCATTGTCCAGCAGTTCCTGTGGTTCTGGGTCACCCTTGGCTGGCCTTTCATAATCCCATCATAGATTGGCAGTCTGGGGAGATTCTACAATGGAGTACCATCTGTGATAAAGAATGTATTACACTTCCTATCCGAGTAGCTGCTGCCAGGCCCGCACATATTCCTGGAGAGTACCAAGATTTTTTGGATGTGTTTTCCAAGGGCAATGCGGATATTTTGCCTCCCCATAGGCCTTATGATTGTACCATTGAGTTAATTCCTGGTGCCACGTTGCCTAAAGGAAGGTTATATGCATTGTCTGGTCCTGAAACTGTGGCCATGAATGAGTATGTGAAAGAAAGTCTTGAGAAAGGGTTTATCAGGCCATCTAAATCCCCTTTAAGTGCAGGTTTTTTCTTCGTAGAGAAGAAGGATGGTTCCCTCAGACCCTGCATTGACTTTCGAGCCCTGAATAAAATCTCAGTAAAGAATACTTACCCTCTGCCTCTGATCTCTGTCCTCTTTGATCAGCTACGTTCGGCTGTTATTTTTTCCAAGATTGACCTGAGAGGAGCATATAATCTCATTAGAATCAGATCGGGGGATGAGTGGAAAACGGCATTCAGTACTCAATCAGGTCACTATGAGTATCTGGTCATGCCTTTCGGCCTATCTAACGCTCCGGCAGTCTTTCAGGATCTCATTAATGATGTGCTCCGTGAGTTTCTGGGAAGATTCGTTGTGGTCTATTTAGACGACATTTTGATTTATTCTGACTCTATAGAACAACATGTTACCCAGGTGCGTCAGGTACTTAAGAAATTACGTGAAAATCACTTGTATGCCAAACCGGAGAAGTGTGAATTTCACGTCACGGAGGTATCCTTTTTAGGGTACATTATTTCCCCTCGGGGATTCCGAATGGAACCTAAGAAGCTCCAAGCCATCCTGAGTTGGGCGCAACCCACCAACTTAAAAGCAATTCAGCGCTTTTTAGGGTTTGCGAACTACTACAGAAGGTTTATTCACTCTTTCTCTGACATAGTTGCTCCCATTGTGGCACTCACTAAGAAGGGAGCAGATCCTACCAATTGGTCATGTGAAGCTAAAGTATCTTTTCAGGCCTTGAAACAAGCCTTTGTCTCAGCCCCTGTCCTTAGACATCCCAACCCAGAATTGCCTTTCATCGTTGAGGTAGATGCCTCGGAGGTTGGTGTAGGGGCTATCCTTTCTCAGAAGGATCCAGATTCCCTTGAGTTACATCCTTGTGCCTTTATGTCCAGGAAATTCTCATCTGCTGAATCCAACTACGATGTTGGTAATCGGGAGTTGCTGGCTATTAAATGGGCTTTTGAGGAGTGGAGACATTGGCTTGAAGGAGCGACCCATACCATTTCTGTTTTGACAGATCACAAAAATCTTCAATACATTGAATCAGCTAAGCGACTGAATGCCCGACAGGCTCGTTGGGCTTTTTTTTCACTCGTTTCAAATTCATTATCACCTTCAGACCTGGTTCCAAGAATACCAAGGCAGATGCCCTCTCACGCAGTTTTCTTCCCGCTCAAGACAACAGTCCTGTTACTCTCATACTTCCGCCTTCAGTCATTCAGGCAGGTCTCACACAGGATGTTTTTTCTCAATTGAAGCTGCTTCAACATCAAGCTCCGGGAAATACTCCTGCTGGTCGTCTTTTTGTTCCTGAGTTTTTGAGAGCAACTGTTTTGGAGGAATTTCATGATAGCAAAGTTGCAGGGCATCTGGGAGTCGCTAAAACTTTTGAATTGGTATCCCGCGCAGTGTGGTGGCCTGGTCTTTCTAAAGACATTAAAGAGTTTGTTTTTTCGTGTCAGGTCTGTGCACAGCATAAAGTTCCCCGTTCTTTGCCTATTGGTCAACTTATGCCATTGAATGTTCCTCTTAGACCATGGTCGCATATCTCCATGGATTTTGTGGTGGATCTCCCTCTGTCAGCTGGATGCACAGTCATATGGGTGGTAGTGGACCGTTTTAGTAAGATGGCTCATTTTATTGGTCTTCCCCGATTGCCATCTGCCCAGGGATTGGCAGTCTTGTTCCTCCGTCATGTTTTCAGACTCCATGGGTTACCCACTGATATTGTTTCTGACAGGGGTCCACAATTCATTGCACAGTTTTGGAAGTCTTTTTGTGCTTCGTTAAAAATGAAATTATCATTAACCTCCGGTTATCATCCACAATCAAATGGACAGACTGAGCGAGTGAACCAATCCTTAAAACAATATTTGCGTTTGTACTCGGCCAAACTCCAAAATGACTGGTCTGAGTTTCTTCCATTGGCAGAGTTTGCTTATAATAATGCCTGTCATTCCTCTACCAATGTGTCTCCATTTTTTGCAGTTTTTGGTTTCCACCCCAGAGCTAATTCATTTTTCCAACATTCCTCTGTCTCCTCTCTGGCCCTGACCTCTCATCTTAAACTTATTTGGAAAAAAGTGCACATAGCTCTCAGAAAAGCAGCTTTCAAGGAAAAAGATTTTTCGGACAGGTTCCGGCGGCCGTGCACTTTTAGAGTAGGAGACAGGGTGTGGCTGTCGACTCGCAATATCAAACTTCGACAAACCTCAGCCAGATTGGGTCCTAGATTTATTGGACCATTTCTCATTATCAAAAAAGTCAATCCAGTTGCTTTCCGGTTACAGCTACCAAAAACGTTACGAATCGGAAATACCTTCCATTGCTCTTTGCTCAAACCATATGTTTCATCTAGCAGATTTCCTCGTAAAAAACCTCAGGGGAGATCACCAGTAAATGTACAGGGTCAGCAGGAGTTCGTGGTTGAGAAGGTTCTCGATTCCAAGCTGTCCCGGGGTCGGCTTTATTTTTTGGTGCATTGGAGAGGTTATGGTCCTGAGGAAAGGTCGTGGGTCCTAGATGAGGACCTTCATGCCCCAAGGCTCAAAAGGGCATTTTTTCAAGAATTTCCTCAGAAACCCGGATTTAGGGGTTCCTTGACCCCTCCTTAAGGGGGGGGTACTGTTAGGCGCCGAGGGTCCGCTCGTCAGTGCTGCCGGCGCCTAGCAACGGGGACGCCACTGTCGGATCGTGTTCCCCGTTGCTGGGTCTAAGTTTATATCATCACTGGTTTCCTGGCTGTGTAGCATGCAGCTGCACGGCATGTTGTAATTATCACTCATCTGTTTCCCTGGCCATGCAGCTTGTCAGCTGCATGGCATTTAATCCAATCAGCCTCCAAACAGCTGATTGGAAGACTCTCTGTTAAAAGCACTCCCAGGACTCCTCACAGATGCCGGTGATAGCTTCCTGTTTGCCTGATTCTGCTGCAGAGAGAGTTCCCAGTCCCGGTCTGTTCGTTTGTTCCTGTTCTCAGTGATCCAGTACTCGGAAGTTACCATCTGTTCCTGGAGTCTGACCGAGCACCTTTAACATCTGGTGGTGTTCGTGAGTCGCGGCGCAGCCGTGTGTTGCGGCTTGTCCGCTACTATTTATTATTGTGTTTATTTTGAGTTCTGGTGCCTTGCGGAGGATTCCGCTTCCACAAGATCCACTCTGGTGTCCAGCGGTGCCGGATAGGAGTGTCGGATCCGTGGATCCTTGGTTGTCCTTTTCCCTGGCGTCTAGTCCGCACATACCTTTTGATTTAGTTAAGTTAGCTTGTAACCCCTGGCTTGGTTGCTTAGTCAGAGGGCCCCTTGTTATCTCCCTGTCTCGGACTTCCCCTTGTCTCCCATTAAGACCTGCGGGGGCATCGGGGTTGGGCAGACATAATCCGCCCTTCGAACGCGGCTGCCATGGGCTCAAGCAACCATAGTCTCGCAGGGGATTTCTGATAACACGGGCGAGACAACGGAGTTAGGGCGCCAGGGGTTACTAGGCTCTCCAGCTCCCACAACCTGTATTTCATTCCTGTACTCAGATCTCTGCCATAAGATCTTCTCCAGTCTGGAGTACAGGAATCGTAACATTTACATGATACGAAGGGTCAGACAGGTTTTGAGCAGTGGTGTTTAGTATGCAACGGAAGAGTATTTTATTAGTAACATTCCGGTGTTGGTTTGAAAGAGATTAATCGCTCCCGCGTATAGTTATGTTTATAAGAAGTTTATGGACATTTACTGTATTTGCAGTTCATTATCCATGCGGCGGGAAACCTGAGATTCCCTCCCACCTGAGCAGTTTGAAATAGTCACAACCCACCTGTTCGAATCAACCTATGACCTTTCATTATAATGTGAAGACAGATTCCTGTGTCCAATGAACAATGAGATTGTAGGGCCCTTTGTAGTGTACTGTACTTTGTGTATATAAGAACAGCCAGTCTGGGCCAGCTCAGTCTTCTCTCCACAAAGGTTTTCATCATTGACTAACTAGAGAGCTGGTTCCAGGACTGGGCTAGCGATCATTCCCCACGTGTGTAAGTTCTCTGTGACCAACTTATTCTCTGTCTGTATTTGCCATACTCTCTCTCTCTCACTGTTATTGTTTAGGATTAAGACGCTATTGTATATTTATGTCCAGTTATTCTGTTTAGGTGTTTTATGTTAGTGTTGTAGTGTATAAGCTGTTAACTGTTTTCCCCTTTTTCATACAAATTATCGTAAGTAAAGGTTTTGGAACCTTAGCAAGGAGTGTGTGTTTTACTAGCTAGTATAGAGGGTTTCTGAGCGTCTCAATCGCTCAATCAGCTTTTATACAATAGAGGTTAATCAGCGTTACATTGTGTTAACATTACTAGACCAAGGTTTACAGTATAGGCTTAGCCTTTCAGTGTGTTGAATACAAGGTTTACTGTGTGTCATCCTGTGAGCGTCTGCGCCGTTCGTGTTCCCCTCGTGGACACAGCGTCCGCTACGCTAGTAGCGTAGCATTACGGTGCTCGGGCCGCCTATAGCGTGCTCGATACCCAGCGTAAGCCGTGAGCGAACGTGCCGCTCGTGCGTCTCGACCACGGCCTAGCATCTGCTACGCTAAGTGCGTACCATTACGGTACCCCGTACGCCCATTGCGTACTGAGTCTCTTACCAATATATAGTGAATGTTATAAGATAAATAATTAGCTTTATCAATGGCTTTACAAACATATGAACAAAACAAGCCCACCCGTGCCTCATGGCAGAACCCATTAAGTTTCAACTATGCCCCCCCTCCCCCCAGCCGCGTGCACAGGCCGATGCCCGGGCTGCTTTAGAGCACCAGTCCATCCCTGGTGCCGAATATGCTCTCACCCACCCAACACACAGAACTTTCTTTACAACCCAACCCAAAAGCCACAGTCAGGCAGGCGGAGCTAGACTCCGAGGCAGAACAATACTTGGTTCTCTAGGTATCACCAAGTGTCATGGAGGAAATTAATTTTGCAGCTAGCTCGGAATGTTCTTTTCTGGGCGGCCCATCAAAGCCAGGGCAATTGCTAAGTTTATCATCTGGCCCTATAGAGATGTGCAGGGATACTAGTGTTGTGGAGGCTACTGTACTAGGCAGATATGTGCAAACATTTTGGGATGTTCAATGCAGATTGCCGCTAACTGTATGCACCCCTATGTGTTTGCTTGGTAGAATACTACATACACTAATCAAACTGAAAATGTTTACAAAAAAGTACCAGTTATATACAGTATACTTCGTAAGTGGATATATGTTATCAACGATTTGACTTAGGTTAGGGATTGTGTATTCACAAAGGGTAATAACTTCATAATAAGAATTGCACACAAATCTGACAGTGCTATTGAAGTGTTTCATCCTGTTATGCTCAAAGAATATCTTTTTCTATAATATCTCTCACTGTGCTGATTAACAGACGTCTTCATTTGAAAAGCGCCTTCTGGGAATTTTTAATAACACAAGGTAAATGCCACGGTTATTTTTAGTAACGTAACAAAAATAGGAATGTCATCTATACAACACAGCTATATTATTCTGCATTAATTAAAATACATTTCATGCCTAGTGAATTAATCAAAATGTTTCGACAATCTTTTATTTAGGGGTAATCTTAGAGTATCTAATACGCACTGGAACTGGAATGAATTCACAAAGCAAGACCTGTCTGAATGTAATGGTGAAAGTATGACATTGGCAAAAGATTCCTGAATTTGGGAGTGAGGATTTACGGTATAGGCTAGAGATTTTATTGCTATTTATTGAAATAAGGTTTGTCAAGTTTATTAATACATAAAAATAATGAGTTTTATTAAATCCAATGAAACACCCTTTAATTGAAGTGAACTTGGTGGTAGTGGTGTAACTACCACCCCTGCAGCCACTGTGGAGGCTTGGAGGTGCAGGGCTGCAGATGGCGCCACTGCTGATTCAGGCCGATGTAAAGGTTATACTTGACCTCTAGCATCTGACAGAGCCGGGAGCGCATAGCACCGGGTAGCGCTGGTGGTCACAGCAGCAGCTGCTTTACACCCTTGGCAACCAGCATGAAAACCCCTTGGCAATGAGCATTACACACCCAGCACATGAAACCCCTGGCAACAGGCATTACCCCTTGGCAACGAGCATTACACAGCCAGTGCATGAAACCCATTGCAACAAACATCACTCCTTGGCAACGAGCATGAAATCCCCTTGGCAACAAGCATTACACACCCAGCGTATGAAACCCCTGGCAACAATCATTACCCCTTGGCAATGAGCAGTACATATCCAGCACTTGAAACCCCCTGGCAACAGGCATTACCCCTTGGCAACGAGCATTACACAGCCAGTGCATGAAACCCACTGCAACAAACATCACCCCTTCGCAATGAGCATGAAATCCCCTTGGCAACGAGCATTACACACCCAGCGTATATGAAACCCCTGGCAACAATCATTACCCCTTGGCAATGAGCAGTACATATCCGGCACTTGAAACCCCTAGCAAAAAGGATATACCCAGTGCATGAAATCGCTGACAAGGAGCATTACTCCCTATCAAAGAGCATGGAACCAAGAGCATGAAACCCCTGGCAATGAGCAGGTACTTTAAAAGTAATGAGAAGCCTTACAGCGGAGCATAATGTGTAATGGGCATTGCGGTGTGTGGCAAAATGTATCACGGACATTGTGGTGTGTGGCATAATGTATATTGGGCATTGTGGTGTGTGTCATAATGTATCACAGACATTGCGGTGTGTGGCATAATGTATAACGGGCATTGCGGTGTGTGCCATAATGTGTTAGGGACATTACGGTGTGTGGCATATTATGTAATGGGCACTACGGTGTGTGGCATAATGTGTAAGAGGCATTACTATAAGGAGGAAAAATGACAAATAGTGTAAGGGGCATGAATCAGTATTATTTTTTTCCTTGTGGTGGCCAACTTCTGTGCGTGCAGGTTGCAAAACTGGGGTATAAGGAAGCCTTTTCCTGCAACCACGCCCCTTGCTTGGTTGCAGGAGGGGGAGAAAAATGTCTATTTACGCCACCTGGGGGAGGAAAATGTGTAGTTACGCCACTGCTTGGTGGGCATTATTATTATTATTATTATTATTATTATTATTATCCTCTATTTATATAGCGCCACAAGGGTTCTGTAGCGTTTTAACAAAGTACATAAACAAATGAGCAAAACAAGATAACAATGACTTACAGTACAAGACAACGCAGGACAGGATCATTTGATCCCCGTAAATATTTTATAACATTGGGCCTTTTTCAGAGGTAGACGCAATGCCAATGTTTATGCAGTTGAGCATTTTTTTGTACTCCATATGCATCATAGTCGCACTGCGCACATGCGGCGATTGAATAGCTACGGTGGACGCAGAGAGGATTTATTTGCGAAGTGAGTGACAGGTAGTGAGCGTTTGTGGAGGTAATGGGGGGCTCCGACAGTTTACTTGCTCTGAGGTCCAAAGGTGCAAGCAATGTGTGACCAATGGTGCGTCTTTGTACACAAGTGGCGGATCAGAGAAACCGTGAGTGGTAATCTCTATACAGATTTCTGCAGCAGTGTCATTAGCATGTTTGCGCAGATCCACTGCATCCACCTCTGAATAAGGCCCACTGTGTAGTGAGAGAGTAAAGGAGAAGACAAAACGTTGTCATGTTTAACGATCTTGTCTTTTCATCATGTTGATTACACTGCATAAAAATTTCCCTCTTTGTAGAAATTTCTACCATCCCTTAAAAAGTACTGAATAACATAATCACAGGCCTGGTATAATCAGCCCCCTTGACATATAGCAAGATAATATGGGAAAAATTGCTTTGGATTTTTTATTTGCATTTATTTGCATTACACCATACAGTATGCCTACAGGCACTCGCTGCCCCAATACAGCTCTCACTGCCCCCTCCAGTCCATAGATCTGTCATTGTCCCCTCTACAGGACTTACTACCACCTCCAGGCCATAGATCACTGTCCCTAACACAGCCTCCAGGCCATATATCTCTCTTTGCCCCCTCTACAGGTCTCACTACCACTTCCAGGCCATAAATCTCTCTGCCCCTCTACAAGTCTTACTGCCACCTCCAGTTCATAGATCTCTCTCTCTCTCTCTCTCTCTCTCTGTCCCTCTTATCACTGCCCCCTCTACAGGTTTCACTACCACCTCCAAGCAATAGATCACTCACTGCCCCTTCCAGTCCATATATGTCTCACTGCCCTCGCTGCATGTCTCACTACAACCTCCATTCCAGAGATCACTTGCTGCCCCTAACACAGCTCTCACTGCCCCTTCCAGTCCATAAATCTATTTTCTGCTCCCTCTACTGGTCTCAATACCACCTCCAGTCCATAGATCTCTCAGTGCCCCCTCTACAAGTATCACTGCCGCATCCATCCATAGATGTCTCACTGTCCCTAACACAGCTCTCATTGCCTCCTCCAGTCAACAGATCTTTCTCTGCCCCTCCACAAGTCTCACTACCACCTCTAGGCCATAGCCAGATTAAGGGGGGGTTACAGGGCATACAGTACGCCGGGCCCTACTTTGTTAGGGAGCCTCCCAGCCAGAGCTCACCAACATCGCTAGTTTTCCCTCTCACACCATAGCAGAACCAAATAGCCAGAATGTGAGCAGGGCAGTATGCATTGCAGGCAGAGGAACAGGTTTTATGTGCTACCAATTGAGCTTTCCGACCAGAGGACAGATAGGAGGGGGGAGAGAGCTGTAAGTGACACAGGGATCCCATCCCTGCCTGGGTGACTGGGTCCTGTGTAACCTGGCATTATTCAACTATTAGTTTAAATATAATATACCCCATTGGATTAAATTTAATATAAACAATCCATATATCCTAACATGACTCAGTCCTAGAGGGATAACATGCTATCTTTATGTTATGATTGCAATCACCTGTATTGAGACACCTTTCTTATCTATTAAATAGTTCAATACAGGTTACACCAATCATATAGTCCAGGTAGTCCAGGTAGAGAGCAATTGCCCCTCCTGGAATGGGTCATGTTGGGGGGTATGCACAATCTAAAATACACTCCCCCGCCTTCCACCGGGGGCCCCCTTGTCTTAAGTGCCCCGGCCACCCCGAAGGCTTAATCCGGCCCTGCTCCAGGCCATTGATCTCTCTTTGCTCCTCCTATCACTACCACCTTCAGGCCATAGATCTCTCTCTGCCCCTATTATCACTGCCTCCTCCAGTCCATAGATCTGTCACTGCCCCCTCTACAGGTCTCACTACACCTCAAAGGCCATAGATCACTCTCTGCCCTTAACAAAGCTCTCACTGCCCCCTCTCCAGTCCATAGATCTCTCTCTGTCCCCTCTACAAGTCTTACTACCACCATTTATTAGGAAAAAGACTCTAAGTAGCCGGAACACGTTGGTGGAGAACAGGAGGAGGACAGCTAACCCAGACCTGGACAACTATGTTATGATGGACTTCCATTCCTGAAACGGTACCTAGCTATTGTCTTGAGTTATTGTTGATGTGCACTCTACACCTGAATAATCTGATATGCTGCCCATTTGTGGGTTCTTTTTATGTTTTAAACATAGAAACATAGAATTTGATGGCAGATAAGAACTACTTGGCCCATCTAGTCTGCCCCTTTTTTTTATCCTTTAGGTAATCTCAACCCTTTTTGAACCTTAATTATTTGTAAGGATATTCATATGCCTATCCCAAGCATGTTTAAAATGCTCTACAGTCTTAGGGATATATGCAATTCTGTGCAAATTGCGGCTTTTTTTCGCCCGTTTTTAAATTCGACACAATTTGACCGTCGAATTCCGGCCGGCGGGTGCCAGAATTCGACATATTCAATAAAAAACGGATTTCACAGTCCCGCTGTCGAAAAACGGATCAATTGACGGATAAGTGCGTCCTGGATTCGACTTTTCCGACGGCTCAAAAATGGTTAAAAAACACAGAAAAAAATGCGTGGGGTCCCCCCTCCTAAGCATAACCAGCCTCGGGCTCTTTGAGCCGGTCCTGGTTGTAAAAATACGGGGGGGAAATGGACAGGGGATCCCCCGTATTTTTAGAACCAGCACCGGGCTCTGCGTCCGGTCCTGGTGCAAAAAATACGGGGGACAAAAAGCGTAGGGGTCCCCTGTATTTTTTGAACCAGCACCGGGCTCCACTAGCTGGAGAGATAATGCCACAGCCGGGGGACACTTTTGTACCAGTCCCTGCGGCCATGGCATTAAATCCCCAACTAGTCACCCCTGGCCGGGGTACCCTGGAGGAGTGGGGACCCCTTAAATCAAGGGGTCCCCCCCTCCAGTCACCCAAGGGCCAGGGGTAAAGCCAGAGGCTGTCCCCCCCATCCATGGGCTGCGGATGGGGGGCTGATAGCCTTGTGTAAAATCAAAGAATATTGTTTTTCTTTGCAGAAGAACTACAAGTCCCAGCAAGCTGGTACTTGGAGAACCACAAGTACCAGCATGCGGGGGGAAACTGGCCCGCTGGTACCTGTAGTTCTTCTGCCAAAAAAATACCCAAATTAAAACAGGACACGCACACCTTGAAAGTAAAACTTTATTACATACATGCCGACACACACATACTTACCTATGTTCACACGCCGACTGTGTCCACGTCTCCATCTGTCGACGTCTCCAAGAATCCGGGGTACCTGAAAATAAAATTATACTCACCTAAATCCAGTGTCCTGTTATTATTTGTAATCCACGTACTTGGCAAAAAAACAAACCGCATACCCGGATCACGGACTGAAAGGGGTCCCATGTTTACACATGGGACCCCTTTCCCCGAATGCTGAGACCCCCCGTGACTCCTGTCACAGAGGGTCCCTTCAGCCAATCAGGGAGCGCCACGTCGTGGCACTCTCTTGATTGCCTATGCGCGTCTGAGCTGTCAGACAGCAAATCGCACAGCCTCTCCATTATATCCAATGGTGGGAACTTTGCAGTCAGCGGTGAGGTTACTCGCGGTCAGCGGCTGATCGCGAGTAACCTCACCGCTGACCGCAAAGTTCCCACCATTGAAGATAATGGAGCGGCTTTGCGATGCGCTGTCTGCCAGCTCAGACGCGCATAGGCAATCAGGAGAGTGCCACGACGTGGCGCTCCCTGATTGCCTGAAGGGACCCTCTGTGACAGGAGTCACGGGGGGGTCTCAGCATTTGGGGAAAGGAGTCCCATGTGTAAACATGGGACCCCTTTCAGTCCGTGGTCCGGGTATGCGGTTTGTTTTTTTGCCAAGTACGTGGATTACAAATAATAACAGGACACTGGATTTAGGTGAGTATCATTTTATTTTCAGGTACCCCGGATTCTTGGAGACGTCGACAGACTTGGAGACGTGGACACAGTCGGCGTGTGAACATAGGTAAGTATGTGTATGTTGGAATGTATGTAATAAAGTTTTACTTTCACTGTGTGCGTGTCCTGTTTTTATTTGGGTATTTTTTTTGCAGAAGAACTACAGGTACCAGCGGGTCGGTTTTCACCCAGCATGCTGGTACTTGTGGTTCTCCAAGTACCAGCTTGCGGGGGAGGCTTGCTGGGACTTGTAGTTCTTCTGCAAAAAACAATATTCTTTGATTTTACACAAGGCTATCAGCCCCCCATCCGCAGCCCATGGATGGGGGGACAGCCTCGGGCTTCACCCCTGGCCCTTGGGTGGCTGGAGGGGGGGACCCCTTGATTTAAGGGGTCCCCACTCCTCCAGGGTACCCCGGCCAGGGGTGACTAGTTGGGGATTTAATGCCACGGCCGCAGGGACCGGTATAAAAGTGTCCCCCGGCTGCGGCATTATCTCTCCAGCTAGTGGAGCCTGGTGCTGGTTCAAAAATACGGGGGATCTCTACGCTTTTTGTCCCCCGTATTTTTTGCACCAGGACCGGACGCAGAGCCCGGTGCTGGTTCTAAAAATACGGGGGATCCCCTGTCCATTTTCCCCCCGTATTTTTACAACCAGGACTGGCTCAAAGAGCCCGAGGCTGGTTATGCTTAGGAGGGGGGACCCCACGCATTTTTTTTCATGATTTTAACCCATTCCCACCCCTTCCCACTGAAAACCATGCTCTCTCAATTTTAGACAGTTAAAAAAATATATTATTTTAAAAAATATATAAATAATAGTTGTAAAACCTAATAGACAAACCAAGTACCTAATCCCTTCTAATATAAATAGATATGCTATTAGCAATAAAAAAAAACACAAAAAAAGCATTTTTTAAAAATTTTTTTATTAGATTCCGCCAGCAAAGTGAGGCGGAATGAAATTGACGAAATTACTGTCGAAAAGCACTGTTGTCAAATCGACATTCTTCAATTGAATATACTTTTGTCGAAAAGCCGCATTTTTACCATTGCAGACATGTCGAATTTGTGAACTGTCGAATTTCAAAAAGTCGAATCTGAAAAGTCCGTTTTTTTGTCGAAAAGTACTGTATTGCATTGTCGAATTTTTTTTTGTGTCGAAAATGCCCCGTTTTTTCGAAATTTTCGGCAATTCGACCGCAATTGCATATACCACTTAGCCTCTACCAACTCTGAAGTGAGGCTATTCCACTTATCCACTACCCTTTCTGTGAAGTCATTTTTCCTTAAATTTCCCCTGAACCTGCCTCCCTCCAGTTTCAGTGTATGTCCTCGAGTTCTAATACTTCTCTTCCTTTGAAGAATGTTTCCCTCCTGAACTTTGTTAAAACCCTTGGTATATTTGAAAGTTTCTATCATGTCCCCCCTTTCCCTTCAACCTCCTCCAAACTATACATGTTAAGATCTTTTAGCCTTTCTGGGTAAGTTTTGTGATGTAGGCCATGCACCATTTTAGTTGCCCTTCTTTGTATACTCTCTAATGTATTTATATCCTTCTGGAGATATGGTCTCCAGAACTGGACACAGTATTCCAGATGAGGCTGTACCAATGACTTATACAGTGGCATTATTACTTCTTTTTTCCTGCTACTGATTCCTCTCCCTATGCAACCAAGCATCTGACTTGCTTTTCTTATTGCTTTGTTGCATTGCTTCCCTGCCTTTAAGTCACTTGAAATAGTGACTCCTAAATCCCTTTCCTCCTCAGTAGTTTCCATTATAGTACCCTTGATACTATATTTAGCCTTTGGGTTTTTGAGAACCAAGGAGGTCATTCCGAGTTGTTCGCTCGCAAGGCGATTTTAGCAGAGTTGCTCACGCTAAGCCGCCGCCTACTGGGAGTGAATCTTAGCATCTTAAAATTGCGAACGAAGTATTCGCAATATTGCGATTACACACCTCGTAGCAGTTTCTGAGTAGCTTCAGACTTACTCGGCATCTGCGATCAGTTCAGTGCTTGTCGTTCCTGGTTTGACGTCACAAACACTCCCAGCGTTCGCCCAGACACTCCTCCGTTTCTCCGGCCACTCCTGCGTTTTTTCCGGAAACGGTAGCGTTTTTTCCCACACGCCCATAAAACGGCCTATTTCCGCCCAGTAACACCCATTTCCTGTCAATCACATTACGATCGCCAGACCGATGAAAAAGCCGTGAGTAAAATTACTAAGTGCATAGCAAATTTACTTGGCGCAGTCGCAGTGCGGACATTGCGCATGCGCATTAAGCGGAAAATCGCTGCGATGCGAAGATTTTTACCGAGCGAACAACTCGGAATGAGGGCCCAAGTACATGATTTGGCATTTTTTAGCATTAAACTGTAGTTGCCATGTTCTTGACCATTTCTGAAGCCTAGCTAGGTCATCTATCATTTGTTTTACCCCTCCCAGTGTGTCTACCCTGTTGCATATCTTTGTATCATCTGCAAAAAGGCATACTTTCTCTTCAATATCATTTGCAACGTCACAAACAAAGATATTAAAGAGAACTGGTCCATGGGTTTTATTCAGTTTTTCCTAATGCATAGTGTTTTGCTAATGAGAATTCCAGTCTCCCTTTAAGTATGTTTCAGTGGATGAAAAATCACTGTGGGTAAGTGTTTAAGATATGGAGTGAAGAAGAATTTGTGGATACATTTTGGCTATTAAGATTGTTCTATTATACACAGAAGGATAATAGAAGTTGTGACAGGACGGTTCCGTACGAAAGCACTCACCGCTTTCGCGTCCCGTCTCTTGTGCACAGAATGGAAGGTCAGGTCACACGGGACCTGGCCACATAGGGGATTCCCGCTTACTGTCAGTAACCGCCTGTTACTGACTCCACCCACTGCGCTGTGGGCGGGTTTATGCTGCCACCACCAAACTCCTAACCTGCCGTGGCGTTTGGAACCACGGTTCTGCTCTGTATGTGCCGATGCACTGTCTTACCACACCTGTGTGGTGTTGACGAATCCCCACTAGCCACTTGCTAGGCCTCTACCGGTAGCTGGCGGAAGGCGGACCTTGGAGACGTTAGGTGCTTCCCTGGTCAGCCGGAGGACGGGGCTATGTTTGGCATAACCCTGTAGGTCACAAGATGAAGCAATCTTCTTGAGGCAGATGAGATGTTTATTTGCTCAATAATAGCCTTAAAAAAGACTCTTCCCTATTGCTAGGGGCAACAGCATACAGCAAGATGTTCCAACAGAATAAAGATGGTACAATTACAATACTGGAGGCACGAAGGCCTCCTTTTTATGTCAATTTTCCACACAGTACCACAGGGGGGTAAGCCCTCCCTGTCTTCTCCAACCAATCAGGTTATCGCACAAAATATAAATAAATTACATTTTACAAGGATGTCAGTAAGTGCAAAAAACAATATCCTCCTTCCTGTCACCCAGACAACGTTTGGTATCAGATTAACATTCACTATTGATAAATTTATCACATAGCTTCAAAATACAAATGTTTCTGGTCATTCACATCTTCAGGCAAACCCAGTGTTGGGGATTAAACAGGAAAGGCTATACAACACATCAAACAGTCTTCCTTCCTGCATCTGCCATTCAGGGTTCGTATATCAATTAAATCATTACATGAAACAGGTTCCAAGCCCAGAACTACTTTACATATGGGATAAGGAGATTCCCCGTCAGTAACATCCCTCTCTAAGGAACTTACACATCAAAAGGTTTTGTCATTCACACCTCTCTGCTAGGACAGAGCCATTAGCATGCCACTTCCTACTGACAGGAGATGATTATTCAGACATCTATAGTAAGTGCATTTTTCCTTTAAAATACAGGTGACCACATCTTAAATATAAATACATTTAAACATGCATTCCTGCAATTGTGCACAGAGCACTACATATGACATGTTAAGACACATCATTAAACATATTTTTAAACAGTCTGCGCCCAGCGCCGTAAGTACATTTTACAGTGACGCCAAGCGCCTATTGTCCGCAACATGGCGCCGGGCACTAGGGGTTAACCCCTTCAGTGCTGCAGCGCCCATTGTCCACGTGGGGTGGGGGTCTCTCCGGCCACAGAAGTCTTTGGATCAGTGACCATTTATTGATTATATGGTACTGTTTTTGTAATTTTGGACCCACAGGAAATCTCTCCCACTCAGTACAGAGGTTGCGCTAAACCATTGTATTTTGTAACTTGGGTTGGTTTTCAATAAAGTTTGCTGGAAAAAAACCCTCTCTGCTGCCTCTGCACAGGACAGGACTCCAGAGATGGTGCGTCCAGTCCCTGCTCGGCTGTCTACACCACCGAGGGGGTAACTTAGTGCTCACTCTCCTCAGCGGATCTATTATTGGTAACAATAGCGGTAGCTGCCTCCTGCTTCACCTGCTTATGCTGCAGTTTTTTTACACTGCTGTAAGTGCCCAGTTAGTACAGGGACTCCTTAGCTTACTATTGCCCATCACTTCCTCTGTCCCTCCTCTCTAAATGTAAATAGTAGTAATTGTAAGATGTAGCTGAGTCTCACACTGTGCGGGTGTGCAGTAGACAACTGTGTATTTTATTTAAAAAATAAATCTATGTCCAGCCCTACATAGTGCCATATTCAATAGCTGTCAGGTCCTTTCCAATGGAAAGGACCTGACAGCACTCTATTCAATGCCAGGCCAAACCCGACAGGTATGACCCAGTCCCGACAGTGTCAGTCCGACTTTTTTAAAAGTCAGATTGACATTGCCGGAAACGGTGCTAAAACCTGTTGGGTTTGGCCCCGCTTCCGACAATACACGCGACTTGCCGGCTGAAGCCGCCGATCCGTGTGTATTCCGACAGCATTCCAAGAAGTCGGATTTTCCGACTTGTCGGAAAAACTGAGCCCGGATTGAATAGGTCCGACCTATTACAGTCATAAACTGCCGTCTTTCCATCAAGACGGCAGTTTCTGACTCTAATTGAATATGACCCATAATGTAGTTTTTCCATTTTTTTTTTTAAGTTTGTATTATATGAATTTTTATTCTCCCTATTATGGGAGACTCATGATTTTAGATCACTATGTGGTTTTCGTCTTATCAGTATCACAAGGGGTCAGACTTTGCTTCCCGTGCCATTGTGAGTAGGGCTATAGCAATGCTCTCTGATGTGCACAAGGAGTACTCAGTCCACGCAAAGTTCACCCTGGACTCCTCATAGTAGGTAAAACCTGAAGCCCCTTTCCAACCACATGGATGACATTAAAGGAGCATCTACCTCCAAGAATGGGATTCAAGTCCACCTAGGACCCATAATACCCCTTTTACACCAAACTTTTGAACCAGGTTATTGCTGGGTCTACCCAGGTCACAGCTTGGTGTAAAAGGGTCCTTAAAAAATAACCCAGGTCGAGTGACCAGGGAATCTGACCCTGGTAGCTACCAGGGTTGGACCCAGGTAACGGTGCAGTGTAAACAGCTTGACCCAGGTTATCCGACCCCGTTTATGCTTGAAAGCTGCTGATTGGCTGTGTATGCAAAGGTCCGCCTCAAGGGAGGGTCTGTGAGTAACATGCAGGACAGACCCGGGTTCAGTGCAAATGGGGCTAACCCGGGAATAACCCGGGTCCAGTGTGCAGTGTAAACAGGGTCTGACCGTGGTCTGACCTGGGTTGAAACTGTGTCGGGAAACCTGGGACGAACCTGGGTTTTTAGTGGCAAACCCAAATTTGACTCTTTCATCATGGTCGGCTGGAAGTAGTTGTATTAGAGATGACCATGAACTATGATAGCGATGGTGAATGTTTTCACTGTCAATAGAAGGTCACCGATGGCAGAACATCGGCAGCTGATCCCCAATGGGGAGCGCTGTCACAATATACACATGAGTGGCCACTGTCTGCCTATGCACATTGCTAAATCATCATTGGCTGATCACCAATGGTTAATTACTGATGGTTAAAAACCATAGACTATCAATGGCAGAGCTGTGGTAGTCTCTAAGTTGTATTGGCTATAGACTTCAAAATAACAATTGTATCTCAGAATAATACGTGCTCTAGGGTCATTAATGTCAGAAATACAAGTTACAAATAAATGTCATCCCCTGTTCCGGATGTACAGTAATAATGCTATTTTAGGTTAGGAGGTGACGTAAATATAGACATAAACTCACCATGTATTAGATTATGTGCGAGAAATTGAGGCAAATCAATTGTAAATGATGCATGCAGTGTGTCATTAGGTAGCCTGGTGATCTGTGCCCTGAATTTACAGATATTGGGGAATCTGGGTCAAGGCACCGCTGTAATAACGCTTCGTGCTTAATGTTTCCATGCTGGAGGTCGGGAAACAGCAGGAGACGGAAACTAGACTGGTATTAGCAGCACTTAGTAATGCTGCTCGTGTAAATCCAAGCAAGCTAATGAAGTCATTTGTAATTTTCTGCTGGGATTATAACAAAACTCAATTAAAATCCACTCTTTCTTAACATCTCAGTTTTTACTTCAAATACCAGATGTTTGGGTTTGGTTAAATGAAGAAAAGAAAATAACAAGTAATTTACATTGGAAGGGACCTCTTAACAATCTCCCCTCAAAATAGTTAATGAATGTTATTATGTCTTGTTAGACAGAGCTCGTTATCTTATTAGGGCTTTCCAAAATGTGACTGTTTCCTCTCGCGCTGCCAAATAGAGTCACTTCAAGCACTCACTCAGAGAAGATCCATTACTAGTGCAATAAGGCAGATGCGTGGTGCAGAATCTGCTTCGGCCCGTTGTGCGGAGCTACAGTATAGGGCCACATTTACCAAGCAGATGTGTGTACAGGCTGAGGTGACAATGGGTTACGTCAGGACATTCCTTACAAAGTACAAAGTGGGCCTACCAACGGGAAGATGTGTCAAACCTTTGAGAGGGAGAAAAAAGAGAAATTACCTGCAGCTTCTGTCATTTTATTGGTTGTGCTAGATCACAGGTTCTCAAACTTGGTCCTCAGGACCCCAAACAGTTCATGTTTTTCAGATCTCCTCAAAGAATCGCAAGTGAGATAATGAGCTTGTGGGTGTTTTAAAATGTGTCAGTGAGTAATAAATACACCTGTGCACCTGCCGGGTGACCTGCAAAACGTGAACTGTGTGGAGTCGTGAGGACTGAGTTTGAGAACCACTGTGCTGGATCATAGGCTAGATCATAGATTCACAAACTCAGTCCTTAGAACTCCAAACAGTTCATGTTTTCCAGGTCTCCTTACAGAATTGCAAGTGAGATAATGAGCTCCACCTGTGGATCTTTTATAATATCTTAATGAGTAATGAATACACCTGTGAACCTGTTAGGTGACCTGAAAAACATGAACTGATTGGGGGTCCTAAGGACCAAGTTTGAGAACCACTGTGCAACTTCTCTATTTTACCTCTCTCCAAGGGGTAAATTTACTAAGATGGGAGTTCTATTTAAGATGGGATGTTGCCCATAGCAACCAATCAGATTTCAGGTACTATCTTCTAGAAGGTGCTAAATAAATGAGAAGTAGAATCTGATTGGTTGCTATGGGCAACATCCCATCTTCAATAGAACTCTCATCTTAGTAAATTTACCCCCCAAGATGGGATACATCTTTCCTTAATACACCTAACAGGACAAAATTGCTTTCCCCTTGTGAATTGGGATTGTAGAAATGAAGTGAATTTGTATGAGAATACATGGCCATATCCAGTCCACAATTTTTTACATTTTGCATGATCTCCAAATTGGTGGTCTTCACGCTTTGCCCGATACTTTTAACTCTGTTTTAAAACGTCCACATGCTGTGTTCACTTCCCTGACACTGTAGCACGTGATATTGGGTTGTTTTCTGAACACATTTATTTATCTGAGTGACCTATTCATTAAGATGAAGTTTCCTCATGTTTTAAGAAACGGGCCTATTCTTCATTAGTTGCCCGATGTGCCGCACATTCATCAAGCTCTAAAAATTAAAAGTGTGAACTGGCGTCATCCTCAGATGGTGTTGTCTCCTGGTGGCCCACTAATTCCTATTGGAAGGAGTCTTGGAGTGAGAACAGGACTCCACACATAGCCCTCATAGGCCCTAACTACATGAATGCACTTAGGGCATAATTCAGACCTGATTGCAGCAGCAAAATCTTAATCTAATGGGCAAAACCATGTACCAGCAAGATGGGCAGATATAACAGGTGCAGAGAGAGTTAGATTTGGGGGGTTATATTGTTTCTGTGCAGGGTAAATATTGGTTGCTTTAATTTTACACTACAATTTAGAATTCAGTTTGGACACACCCCACCCAAATCTAACTCTCTCTGCATATGTTACATCTGCGTCCCCCGTCCCCCCCTGCAGTGCACATGGTTTTGCCCATTAGAGAAAATTGTTGCTGCTGCAATCAGGTCTGAATTAGGCCCTTAGTTCATGTATGTGCACTTACACTACCCGTCTATGTAGACTTTTTCCACTGTTAGTGGCCAAAGTTGCAGTTCTATGGTTGATGGGACAGCTGCTTCTCGCAGCAGTTGTCCTGGAACCAAATTAATTGCTGTACTTGTTATCCACCGCTGCATCTCCTGCCACTCAATCTCATAATGTGAAAAATAGTCAAATTGAGACCCAGGGCAAGAAAATGTCAAACGTCTGATATCTATCAAACAAATTCTTATATTTGTTATTGTCACTTTAAATATTTACTTTATTGTAAAAAAAAGAAAAGAAAAAAATATTTGCTGTGTTTAGGAACTTTAATAATCATCATCATCATCATCATTATGATAATATATAAGTATAAGATATGATCACATTAATGATGTTTCACTTCGGAAAGAAATGCGTCTTTATTTTTATTTTTTAAAACAAGTACGATTAAAGGTGCTGGCAAAAATAATATTATTACAGTACTTTATATTATTATAGCATTTATATCAGCGCTACTTGTAATGTAGGAAGTTACTGTAAATTGCATAAATAGATGGTTAAAAAAATGAAGAAGAAAAAGCTGAGTTTCATTATGAAAGGCTCCATGCTTGGAACTGCATGGTTAGTTTTGTAACCTAGAGCAGTGGCAGCTGGTACTACTGTACATGATGAGTGACAGAGTTTGCTATACTGTTCTCTTCCCACATGCTGTAAGTTAGCTGAGAGTTTCTAATATTCTATGAACTCTTTTTCGAGTTTCTCTCTCTCTCTGGAAATCAGTTCCTATTTTGTCAAGAGACACCTTTTGGTTTGATTAGCACAACCTCAGGCGATGCACTCTCCAAGTTTTGTTCCACTGCGCCTTAATATATCTTTAATGAGCCACCTGTGGCTTAGCAAGTCATAATGTCAGTTCTCTTCAGGAAGAGAATGTACCGTGCGTTACCTTGTATGGGAAATTTCACTGAATTGCAGTGAAAGCCACAAAGCCTTTAAAATCCTAACTCATCGTTCCAGTGTTTTCTTCCCACGCATTATGTAATGAATTAGATACCAGATGTCACTTACTAGACACCTAACCAATCAGCTCTGTCGTGCTTTCATTTATGGCAGGAATAATATATATTATCTCCATGTAGGTGTAGGCCATCAGTGCATATAAGTTTACAGTCATATCTCACCCTGACCAATGATTTAGCAGTAGTAATGGTAGATGTAGTAATGTGCACTTGTTAATTTTATGGAAGCCACTTGAGTCCACCTCTTAATCCAAGAAGGAGTTGGATATTTCGAGCGTGTTTGGTGAGCTCGCACTACTGAAAAACAGCCCCCCTGCTAGTGCCCCACTGCTGAACGCCGGTAGGGCTGTACACTGGCGTATCTATAATGGGTGCAGTGTGTACAGTGCACACGGGCCCTTGAGTCCAGGATGGGGGCCCCACCGCACACACTGCACCCATTTTTTTTTTATTCACATCTCCGGAGTCCTGCGCTGATGGCAGCAGCGCTGTTAAATCACTTGAAAATGGCACAGTTTCCATTTTCACAGTGTTCTGCGCATGCGCAGTAGAGAAATCACTAGGAAAATGGCCGCTGCACCATTTTCCCGTAGATCTGCGCATGCGCAGTAGAGGCTGCGCCCTGTAGAGCTCAGACTCTACAGCACTGTCGGCAGAGAGGAGGGGCCCAAATGGAGGAGACTGCACACGGGTCTCCTCCTCTCTTAAAGCGTCCCTGGTAATAATGCTACTGTATAGGTCATTGGTACGGCCTAATCTAGAATACTATGTCCAGTTCTGGAGGCCATATCTCCAGAAGGATATAAATACATTAAAGACTATAAAGAAGGGCAACTAAAACTGTGCATGGCCTACACCACAAAACTTACCAGGAAGGACTAAAAGATCTTAATATGTATAGTTGTAGCAGAGAAAGGAAAGGGGGGTGGGGGAGGGGGCATGGTAGAACCTTTCAAATATATCAAAAGTTTTAACAAGGTCCAGGAGGAAAACATTCTTCAAAGTAAGAGAAGTATTAGAATTAGAGATGAGCGATTTGGATTCCACAGAATCCTAACCCATCCGAACATTGGGATCCGAGTCCTTCAGTGTTCCCGCTAGTGATGAGCACCGGAAATTTTTCGGGTTTTGTGTTTTGGTTTTGGGTTCGGTTCCGCGGCCGTGTTTTGGGTTCGAACGCGTTTTGGCAAAACCTCACCGAATTTTTTTTGTCGGATTCGGGTGTGTTTTGGATTCGGGTGTTTTTTTAAAAAAACACTAAAAAACAGCTTAAATCATAGAATTTGGGGGTCATTTTGATCCCAGTATTATTAAGTATTATTAACCTCAATAACCATAATTTCCACTCATTTTCAGTCTATTCTGAACACCTCACACCTCACAATATTATTTTTAGTCCTAAAATTTGCACCGAGGTCGCTGGATGGCTAAGCTAAGCGACCCAAGTGGCCGACACAAACACCTGGCCCATCTAGGAGTGGCACTGCAGTGTCACGCAGGATGGCCCTTCCAAAAAACACTCCCCAAACAGCACATGACGCAAAGAAAAAAAGAGGCGCAATGAGGTAGCTGTGTGAGTAAGCTAAGCGACCCTAGTGGCCGACACAAACACCTGGCCCATCTAGGAGTGGCACTGCAGTGTCACGCAGGATGGCCCTTCCAAAAAACACTCCCCAAACAGCACATGACGCAAAGAAAAAAAGAGGCGCAATGAGGTAGCTGTGTGAGTAAGCTAAGTGACCCTAGTGGCCGATACAAACACCTGGCCCATCTAGGAGAGGCACTGCAGTGTCACGCAGGATGGCCCTTCCAAAAAACACTCCCCAAACAGCAAATGACGCAAAGAAAAAAAGAGGCGCAATGAGGTAGCTGTGTGAGTAAGCTAAGCGACCCTAGTGGCCGACACAAACACCTGGCCCATCTAGGAGTGGCACTGCAGTGTCACGCAGGATGGCCCTTCCAAAAAACACTCCCCAAACAGCACATGACGCAAAGAAAAAAAGAGGCGCAATGAGGTAGCTGTGTGAGTAAGCTAAGCGACCCTAGTGGCCGACACAAACACCTGGCCCATCTAGGAGTGGCACTGCAGTGTCACGCAGGATGGCCCTTCCAAAAAACACCCCCCAAACAGCACATGGCGCAAAGAAAAATGAAAGAAAAAAGAGGTGCAAGATGGAATTGTCCTTGGGCCCTCCCACCCACCCTTATGTTGTATAAACAGGACATGCACACTTTAACCAACCCATCATTTCAGTGACAGGGTCTGCCACACGACTGTGACTGAAATGACGGGTTGGTTTGGACCCCCACCAAAAAAGAAGCAATTAATCTCTCCTTGCACAAACTGGCTCTACAGAGGCAAGATGTCCACCTCATCATCATCCTCCGATATATCACCGTGTACATCCCCCTCCTCACAGATTATCAATTCGTCCCCACTGGAATCCATCATCTCAGCTCCCTGTGTACTTTGTGGAGGCAATTGCTGCTGGTGAATGTCTCCACGGAGGAATTGATTATAATTCATTTTAATGAACATCATCTTCTCCACATTTTCTGGATGTAACCTCGTACGCCGATTGCTGACAAGGTGAGCGGCGGCACTAAACACTCTTTCGGAGTACACACTTGTGGGAGGGCAACTTAGGTAGAATAAAGCCAGTTTGTGCAAGGGCCTCCAAATTGCCTCTTTTTCCTGCCAGTATAAGTACGGACTGTCTGACATGCCTACTTGGATGCGGTCACTCATATAATCCTCCACCATTCTTTCAATGGGGAGAGAATCATATGCAGTGACAGTAGACGACATGTCCGTAATCGTTGTCAGGTCCTTCAGTCCGGACCAGATGTCAGCATCAGCAGTCGCTCCAGACTGCCCTGCATCACCGCCAGCGGGTGGGCTCGGAATTCTGAGCCTTTTCCTCGCACCCCCAGTTGCGGGAGAATGTGAAGGAGGAGATGTTGACAGGTCGCGTTCCACTTGACTTGACAATTTTGTAACCAGCAGTTCTTTGAACCCCAGCAGACTTGTGTCTGCCGGAAAGAGAGATCCAAGGTAGGTTTTAAATCTAGGATCGAGCACGGTGGCCAAAATGTAGTGCTCTGATTTCAACAGATTGACCACCCGTGAATCCTGGTTAAGCGAATTAAGGGCTCCATCCACAAGTCCCACATGCCTAGCGGAATCGCTCTGTTTTAGCTCCTCCTTCAATGTCTCCAGCTTCTTCTGCAAAAGCCTGATGAGGGGAATGACCTGACTCAGGCTGGCAGTGTCTGAACTGACTTCACGTGTGGCAAGTTCAAAAGGTTGCAGAACCTTGCACAACGTTGAAATCATTCTCCACTGCGCTTGAGACAGGTGCATTCCACCTCCTATATCGTGCTCAGTTGTATAGGCTTGAATGGCCTTTTGCTGCTCCTCCAACCTCTGAAGCATATAGAGGGTTGAATTCCACCTCGTTACCACTTCTTGCTTCAGATGATGGCAGGGCAGGTTCAGGCGTTTTTGGTGGTGCTCCAGTCTTCTGTACGTGGTGCCTGTACGCCGAAAGTGTCCCGCAATTCTTCTGGCCACCGACAGCATCTCTTGCACGCCCCTCTCGTTTTTTAAATAATTCTGCACCACCAAATTCAAGGTATGTGCAAAACATGGGACGTGCTGGAATTTGCCCAGATTTAATGCACACACAATATTGCTGGCGTTGTCCGATGCCACAAATCCACAGGAGAGTCCAATTGGGGTAAGCCATTCTGCGATGATCTTCCTCAGTTGCCGTAAGAGGTTTTTAGCTGTGTGCGTATTCTGGAAAGCGGTGATACAAAGCGTAGCCTGCCTAGGAAAGAGTTGGCGTTTGCGAGATGCTGCTACTGGTGACGCCGCTGCTGTTCTTGCGGTGGGAGTCCATACATCTACCCAGTGGGCTGTCACAGTCATATAGTCCTGAGCCTGCCCTGCTCCACTTGTCCACATGTCCGTGGTTAAGTGGACATTGGGTACAACTGCATTTTTTAGGACACTGGTGAGTCTTTTTCTGAGGTCTGTGTACATTTTCGGTATCGCCTGCCTAGAGAAATGGAACCTAGATGGTATTTGGTACCGGGGACACAGTACCTCCAACAAGTCTCTAGTTGCCTCTGCAGTAATGATGGATACCGGAACCACGTTTCTCACCGCCCCGGATGCCAAGGCCTCAGTTATCCGCTTTGCAGCAGGATGACTGCTGTGATATTTCATCTTCCTCGCAAAGGACTGTTGGACAGTCAATTGCTTGGTGGAAGTAGTAAAAGTGGTCTTACGAGTACGACTTCCCCTCTGGGATGACCATCGACTCCCAGCAGCAACAACAGCAGCGCCAGCAGCAGTAGGCGTTACACGCAAGGATGCATCGGAGGAATCCCAGGCAGGAGAGGACTCGTCAGAATTGCCAGTGGCAGTGACATGGCCTGCAGGACTATTGGCATTCCTGGGGAAGGAGGAAATTGACACTGAGGGAGTTGGTGGGGTGGTTTGCGTGAGCTTGGTTACAAGAGGAAGGGATTTACTGGTCAGTGGACTGCTTCCGCTGTCGCCCAAAGTTTTTGAACTTGTCACTGACTTATGATGAATGCGCTGCAGGTGACGTATAAGGGAGGATGTTCCGAGGTGGTTAACGTCCTTACCCCTACTTATTACAGCTTGACAAAGGCAACACACGGCTTGACAAATGTTGTCCGCATTTCTGTTGAAATACTTCCACACCGAAGAGCTGATTTTTTTGGTATTTTCACCAGGCATGTCAATGGCCCTATTCCTCCCACGGACAACAGGTGTCTCCCCGGGTGCCTGACTTAAACAAACCACCTCACCATCAGAATCCTCCTGGTCAATTTCCTCCCCAGCGCCAGCAACACCCATATCCTCCTCATCCTGGTGTACTTCAACACTGACATCTTCAATCTGACTATCAGGAACTGGACTGCGGGTGCTCCTTCCAGCACTTGCAGGGGGCGTGCAAATGGTGGAAGGCGCATGCTCTTCACGTCCAGTGTTGGGAAGGTCAGGCATCGCAAACGACACAATTGGACTCTCCTTGTGGATTTGTGATTTCGAAGAACGCACAGTTCTTTGCTGTGCTTTTGCCAGCTTGAGTCTTTTCATTTTTCTAGCGTGAGGCTGAGTGCTTCCATCCTCATGTGAAGCTGAACCACTAGCCATGAACATAGGCCAGGGCCTCAGCCGTTCCTTGCCACTCCGTGTGGTAAATGGCATATTGGCAAGTTTACGCTTCTCCTCCGACAATTTTATTTTAGATTTTTGAGTCCTTTTTTTACTGATATTTGGTGTTTTGGATTTTACATGCTCTGTACTATGACATTGGGCATCGACCTTGGCAGACGACGTTGCTGGCATTTCATCGTCTCGGCCATGACTAGTGGCAGCAGATTCAGCACGAGGTGGAAGTCGATCTTGATCTTTCCCTATTTTTGGAACCTCAACATTTTTGTTCTCCATATTTTAATAGGCACAACTAAAAGGCACCTCAGGTAAACAATGGAGATGGATGGATACTAGTATACTTATGGATGGACGAGCGACTGCCGACACAGAGGTAGCTACAGCCGTGGACTACCGTACTGCGTCTGCTGCTAATATAGACTGGATGATAATGATATAAAAAATATATATATATATATCACTACTGCAGCCGGACAGGTATATATTATATAATGACGGACCTGCTGGACACTGTCAGCTCAGCACTGCAGACTCCTAAAGTAAGCTACTAGTATCAAGAAGATAGAAAAAAAACACCACGGGTAGGTGGTATACAATTATGGATGGACGAGCGACTGCCGACACAGAGGTAGCTATAGCCGTGGACTACCGTACTGCGTCTGCTGCTAATATAGACTGGATGATAATGAGATATAAAATATATATATATATCACTACTGCAGCCGGACAGGTATATATTATATAATGACGGACCTGCTGGACACTGTCAGCTCAGCACTGCAGACTCCTAAAGTAAGCTACTAGTAGTATCAAGAAGATAGAAGAAAAAAAAAACACCACAGGTAGGTGGTATACAATTATGGATGGACGAGCGACTGCCGACACAGAGGTAGCTACAGCCGTGGACTACCGTATTGCGTCTGCTGCTAATATAGACTGGATGATAATGAGATATAAAATATATATATATCACTACTGCAGCCGGACAGGTATATATTATATAATGACGGACCTGCTGGACACTGTCAGCTCAGCACTGCAGACTCCTAAAGTAAGCTACTAGTAGTATCAAGAAGATAGGGGAAAAAAAACACCACAGGTAGGTGGTATACAATTATGGATGGACGAGCGACTGCCGACACAGAGGTAGCTACAGCCGTGGACTACCGTACTGCGTCTGCTGCTAATATAGACTGGATGATAATGATATAAAAAATATATATATATATATCACTACTGCAGCCGGACAGGTATATATTATATAATGACGGACCTGCTGGACACTGTCAGCTCAGCACTGCAGACTCCTAAAGTAAGCTACTAGTATCAAGAAGATAGAAAAAAAACACCACGGGTAGGTGGTATACAATTATGGATGGACGAGCGACTGCCGACACAGAGGTAGCTATAGCCGTGGACTACCGTACTGCGTCTGCTGCTAATATAGACTGGATGATAATGAGATATAAAATATATATATATATCACTACTGCAGCCGGACAGGTATATATTATATAATGACGGACCTGCTGGACACTGTCAGCTCAGCACTGCAGACTCCTAAAGTAAGCTACTAGTAGTATCAAGAAGATAGAAGAAAAAAAAAACACCACAGGTAGGTGGTATACAATTATGGATGGACGAGCGACTGCCGACACAGAGGTAGCTACAGCCGTGGACTACCGTATTGCGTCTGCTGCTAATATAGACTGGATGATAATGAGATATAAAATATATATATATCACTACTGCAGCCGGACAGGTATATATTATATAATGACGGACCTGCTGGACACTGTCAGCTCAGCACTGCAGACTCCTAAAGTAAGCTACTAGTAGTATCAAGAAGATAGGGGAAAAAAAACACCACAGGTAGGTGGTATACAATTATGGATGGACGAGCGACTGCCGACACAGAGGTAGCTACAGCCGTGGACTACCGTACTGCGTCTGCTGCTAATATAGACTGGATGATAATGATATAAAAAATATATATATATATCACTACTGCAGCCGGACAGGTATATATTATATAATGACGGACCTGCTGGACACTGTCAGCTCAGCACTGCAGACTCCTAAAGTAAGCTACTAGTATCAAGAAGATAGAAAAAAAAAAACCACCATGGGTAGGTGGTATACAATTATGGATGGACGAGCGACTGCCGACACAGAGGTAGCTACAGCCGTGGACTACCGTACTGCGTCTGCTGCTAATATAGACTGGATGATAATGATATAAAAAATATATATATATCACTACTGCAGCCGGACAGGTATATATTATATAATGACGGACCTGCTGGACACTGTCAGCTCAGCACTGCAGACTCCTAAAGTAAGCTACTAGTATCAAGAAGATAGAAAAAGAAAAAAAAACACCACGGGTAGGTGGTATACAATTATGGATGGACGAGCGACTGCCGACACAGAGGTAGCTACAGCCGTGGACTACCGTACTGCGTCTGCTGCAGTGCTAATATAGACTGGATGATAATGATATAAAAAATATATATATATCACTACTGCAGCCGGACAGGTATATATTATATAATGACGGACCTGCTGGACACTGTCAGCAGAATGCGTTTATAGAATAAAAACACCACACGACGAGTGTTTAACTTTTTCAGGCAGACAATCACAATATACTGGTGGTCAGTGGTCACTGGTCAGTCACACTGGCAGTGGCACTCTGGCAGCAAAAGTGTGCACTGTTAAAATATGTACTCCTGCTATAACTGCTCCCCAGTCTCCCCCACAATTAAGCTGTGTGAGCAGTGAGCACTCAGCACAGTCAGATATACAGTATTACATAGATGATGCAGCACACTGAGGGCACACTGAGGCTGAGCACAGATATGGTATGTGACTGTGTCACACTGTGTATCGTTTTTTTTTCAGGCAGAGAACGGATTAATTAAACTGGTGGTCACTGGTCACACTATAAGCAAGTAGTACTCCTAATATGCTCCCCAAAATTAGTAAATCAAGTGTCTCTACTACTCTCTAGTCTACTCTAAACGGAGAGGACGCCAGCCACGTCCTCTCCCTATCAATCTCAATGCACGTGTGAAAATGGCGGCGACGCGCGGCTCCTTATATAGAATCCGAGTCTCGCGATAGAATCCGAGCCTCGCGAGAATCCGACAGCGGGATGATGATGTTCGGGCGCGCTCGGGTTAACCGAGCAAGGCGGGAAGATCCGAGTCTGCCTCGGACCCGTGTAAAAAGCGTGAAGTTCGGGGGGGTTCGGTTTCCGAGAAACCGAACCCGCTCATCACTAGTTCCCGCCAGACTTGTTTTCCCATTCAAGGCCGAACGTCATCTTCCCGGCGTTGGATTCTTGCGGGACTTGGATTCTATATAAGGCGCCGCGGCAAGGACTCGCCACTATTTCACTGGAAGGCATGCTGCTGTTAGCTGCATTATACTCTGCTGTAGTGGCTGTACTGTATAGTGTGCCGTGGCAGTGCTGGATAGTGACTGTGTATAGGGGGCACACTGCACGCTGCTGTGTGCTGCACAATACTCTGCTATACTGGCTGTGCTCTGTCCAGACTCACAAGTGGCTGTGCTAGATAGTGACTGTGTATAGGGGGCACACTGCACGCTGCTGTGTGCTGCACAATACTCTGCTATACTGGCTGTGCCGTGTCCAGACTCACAAGTGGCTGTGCTGGATAGTGACTGTGTATAGGGGGCACACTGCACGCTGCTGTGTGCTGCACAATACTCTGCTATACTGGCTGTGCTGTGTACAGACTCACAAGTGGCTGTGCTGGATAGTGACTGTGTATAGGGGGCACACTGCACGCTGCTGTGTGCTGCACAATACTCTGCTATACTGGCTGTGCTCTGTCCAGACTCACAAGTGGCTGTGCTAGATAGTGACTGTGTATAGGGGGCACACTGCACGCTGCTGTGTGCTGCACAATACTCTGCTATACTGGCTGTGCCGTGTCCAGACTCACAAGTGGCAGTGCTGGATAGTGACTGTGTATAGGGGGCACACTGCACGCTGCTGTGTGCTGCACAATACTCTGCTATACTGGCTGTGCTGTGTCCAGACTCACAAGTGGCTGTGCTGGATAGTGACTGTGTATAGGGGGCACACTGCTGTGTGCTGCACAATACTCTACTATACAGGCTGTGCCCAGACTCACAAGTGGCTGTGCTGTATAGTGACTGTGTATAGTCACTATACAGTACATGCTATAGTACATGCTGCACTCTGCTGTATGCTGTGCTATATTCTACTATACTGGCTGTGCTGTATAGTGACTGTGTATAGGTGGCATGCTGCATGCTGCTGTGTGCTGCACAATACTCTTCTATACTGGCTGTGCTGTGCTGTATACTGTATATAATATATCTATTGTTTTTGTACTGGTTGGTTGGTTGGTGTGCTTTACTCAAGTGCATTTTGTTCACATGCATCTATAAACCCTGTGTCACTTAGTAACCAACCAGCTCACTGCAGCCTTTGGCCAATATTGGTGAAAACAATATTGTGAGCTGTGAGGTGGACAAATTTGTCTGGAAATGACTGGAAATTAATGCTATTGAGCTTAATAATACTCTAGGGACAAAAAGGCCCAAATTATGTAATTTTAGCATTTTTTTATCCATTTTTGAACCAAAAAAATCCAAATCCAATCACGGTGGTTTAGTAAATCCAAAGCCAGACAACGAATCAGAGCCAAATCCAAATCCTGCAAAAATGGTCCGGCGCACATCTCTAATAAGAATATAGGGACATGCACTGACACTGGAGTGAGGTAGGTTCAGAGGAAATCTGAGTAAAAAATGACTTTACAGAAAGGGTAGTGGTTATGTGAAATAGCCTCACATCAGAGGTGGTAGAGGCTAAGACAGTAGAGAAATTTAAATAAGGTTGGAATAGAGATGAGGATATCCAAAGAACAAAGGTTCAAAGAAGGTTTGCGGTTACTATAAGGTTACAAAAAAGGCAGACTACAGTACTTGAGCCAAGTGGTTCTTATATGCCGTCAATTTCTAGATTAGATGGTGGTTTGAATAAATGGAACAACCTGAAACAGAGCTGGAGAAAGAATCTTGGCAGCTTGTTTATCAAACTGGGCTTGTCAGAACTGGTGAGGTTTGTGTCCTAGACCAGAGCTGTAGGTTGGAGCTGGGGTGTAGGCCATTGCAGGAAACTGGTTGATTAAATAAAGTTCTCATGCATGGAATGGTGTGGTTCTATCTCCAGACTCGCAAACGGGCACTAAAAACCCACCTATTCATCAAAGCATACCCTCCCGATGCATAACCCAGTGCTGAAGCCGCGCCTCCACCCCCCTGCCTCATGCCGTGAACATCTCAGCTTTGCTTGCATACTGCCATCAGGCTACCTCCCACTTGCCTGCACCTCTTGTCATCTGTCTGTCGCCCCTCTCCATTCGATTGTTAGCTCTTCAGAGCAGGGCCCTCTTTCCTCTTGTTATCTAAGCCCTCGTCTCAACACATTTCACTCACAGCTCTCCCCTACTCAACGACCATCTTTATCCTGCTAGTAAAGGCTCATCTCCATCTATGGCCACCAGCCTCTAGTAGTACGATGATCACTCCCTCGATACTTACATCTTAGCTGTATTATGTCTTGAGAATGTGTGGTGCTCTGTTACCTGTACTCTATTTCTGTTATTTATTTACTGTAATGCAATGTTTTGTCCCCTGTACTGTCCTTTGTACGGCGCTGCGAAACACATGTGGCGCCTTATAAATAAAATGTAATAATAATAATAATAATAATAATGACTGAGGACAGTCTTGATTGGTGAGAGAATTCAGTAGAAGGTACTTGGGTGAGATGAACGAGCTGGAGCCGGTGGAGAGTAATGAGATAAATCAGACTAGAACTGGTAGGACTGTTAATATGCAACAACCGGGCTGGAACCAGTAATGCATAATAAGACACCAGGCTTGACTGGTAATATGCATAGTGAAATAAACAGGCTGGACTGGTAATGTGCAAGAGGGTAACCAGGCTGGAACCAGTAATGTATAGGGTGGAACTCGGATTGTAACTGGTAATATATAGCTGAGTAACCGGATTGGAACCAGTAATGTGTAGCATGGAAACCAGACTGGAACCGGTAATGCGTAGCATGGAAACTAGATTGGGATCGGTAATGTATAGCTTAGTCACTGCAAAGTTCACAGACACTGCTAAGCCAGGAGAGTGTTCAGAAGAAAACAATGTTGTACTGGCAACCAGCCAGCCCTCCAGGAAGAACTTATATAGGGTTCCTGGCCATACTTGCCTACCTGACCCTCTCCATGAGGGAGAAAATGCTCTGTTCCTGGACTTTCCTGGTAATGTATGATTGCCATCACCTGTGGTGAGCCAGTTAATTGATAAGAAAGGTGTTTCACCACAGGTGATGGCAATCATACATTACCAGGAAAGTCCAGGAATAGAGCATTTTCTCCCTCATGGAAAGGGTCAGGTAGGCAAGTATGCTCCTGGCTCTTGATTGGTTACCTGAGTCAGCATCAACTCCATTTGTGGTGCATTGGTGGAATCATTTGGTACAGATGTTGCCACGCTCGTTGTCACAAAGCGTATGCACAGGCATACGCATCGCGGCATGCTGCATGTGCACAGCCTGAGGCCGTCCATGGAAATAAATTGCGTGTGTGTGCATCTCATTCGCGGGCCCAGTAACCATGCATACAATGCGGGATGGATGAGCGTGGCTATATCTGTGCTCAGCATCTATATATGTACTATACATATATTTGAAAAGTCAAAAAAATCTCACAAATATACCAGGGCCTGGTATGTTTCGCTCACTTATAATAGCCCATCCCATCAAAGAAACCCATGCCAGGGCATTTCGGTCTGTGGAGAGAGATACCAACCAATCAGCTCCTATCGGTCATAGGCCTAATCAGCCTGTAACATAACAGTTCAAAGCTGACTGGCTTGTACTTTATCTCTCTCCACTTTATCTCTCTCTAGGGTTTAATACATCTTCTTTGTAATATAGTCACATGTTTTGCATTACTGCCTCACTGCACTGACTGCTTTGAGTCCCACCATGCCCTAACTGTGTGGAGTTTGTATATTCTCCCCGTGCTTGCATGGGTTTCCTCCGGGTACTCCTATTTCCTCCCACACTACAAAAATATACTGGTAGGTTAATTAGCTCCCAACAAAATTAATGTGTGTGTGTGTGTGTGTGTGTGTGTGTGTGTGTGTGTGTGTGTGTGTGTGTGTGTGTGTGTGTGTGTGTGTGTGTGTGTGTGTGTGTGTGTGTGTGTGTGTGTGTGTGTGTGTGTGTGTGTGTGTACATGTGGTAGGGAATATAGATTGTAAGCTCCACTGGGGCAGGGACTGATGTGAATGGCCAAATAGTCTCTGTAAAGCGCTGTGGAATATGTGTGCACTATATAACTAACTGGTAATAAATAGATAAAATCTGAACTAATCAATTTAGCTATTTAATGGGGATCCGGTCTGCGGGGGAGGGGGGTTAGGGTTAGGCTGCGGAGGGGGAGGCTTAAGGCCCATACACATTAGACGAGGTCGCTCTGTGAGCGACATCGTCTAACGTTTCCCCCACCCGGGCCGGCCGGCCGGCGGCCGCCTGTACGCACTGAGCGATATGACCGCTCATATCGCTCAGTGACGTCATGGCCCCGCCAGCCCTGCATGAAGGTCGTGGACGACAGTCCACATCCTTCATGCATGCCCTACCGACAGCGACGATCGTTGCCGCCGCGGGGCCGCGCATCGGTCGTCGCTGGCGGCAAACACACTTGACGATAAACTGAGCGACGTCGCTCATTTTATCGTTAAGTGTGTATGGACCTTTAGTGTTATGGTCAGGCTACGGGAAAGGGAGTTAGGGTTAGGGAGGTTAGGAATCAGGGGTAGTATATTTACCAAGTAGGCGTTGGGATGCCGCTGTCGGTATTCTGACTTCCGGCATCTCAAGCGCCGGGATCCCGATACCATCCCATGCTTTTGTGTTTTCTGCCTTCCATCCAGCAGGATTCTGAAGTTCCTGAATGCCAGACTCTGGTGACAAAGATACTGTAGTTTTGGTCACTTGCTGCCATTGTTGCTTTTGACAAATGTTATTATATTATTGTAATATATTGGTGGTGGTTTTGTATCTATTTATTTATTTATTTATTTATTCATTCTTTTTTTTTTTGTATAAAGTTCTACTTGACAATTGGCAACACTTTCCTTTGTTGCTCTGCAGATCCTAACGGGGAAGGGAGAGAATGTGGAGTTGAGTTTTATGGACAATATGATCTTTAATTAATGGTATCTAAGAGGTCTATTCATCTAAGAATGCGATGTGCAGATTTAACTTTTCACTAAACATCGCATTCTTCAGGTTTTGTTTACATGTTTTTACACAATACATTAATACTTACCTGTTTCCTGATGCGATGCGGTATCCGGCTGTTCCACAATGCTGTCTTCTCCAGTCTTCTCTCTTCTCATCACTGATGGGTTTTTCTGTGCATGTGCCTTGTGTTCTGTGCCTGTGCCAAGTCATGGCTGAGGTGGCAGTGGGGTTAGAGGTGGGGGGGTTTGGGCCGTGGGGAGCAGCGGTAACCCAACATGCTTATCAGGTCACTTTAGGGTGGCGGCAGAGCAGGCACCAGGAGGTTAGAGCAGAGCGAGGGGGCACTGTGGCAAAGGGCAGTCGGGAAGAGGAGACCTGGCTTATGAATATGCATATGCCCTGGACTCATGTGATTGGCTGCTGTCACAGATGGGGCAGAGAGAAGGCAGAGAGACAGACGTATAATAAAACTGTAAGGGTTGTGTCTGTACATAGAATTTTATTTTTATTTTTTTGAGAAATATACTTTTAGGGACTGTTAATGGACCATCGAGACAAAAAAGAATTTTTGTCTGTCTGTACGTTCTGGCATCATGCAAAAACTACTGTATGAATTTGGATTGCATTTTCACTATTGAATAGCTTAGTGACCTTGAAAGAGACTGAGGTATGTATGATCTCAATCTGACATCAAGGAGAGGAACAATAAAGGAAAGAACAGACGCTGGACACTCGGCGTGTGCAGTGTGCAGGCTCCTCAAGTCTAAAATGACTATACAGTATGAGTGGAATTTTTGAACTCACTTAGGGGGTAATTCCAAGTTGATCGCAGCAGGAAATTTTTTAGCAGTTGGGCAAAACCATGTGCACTGCAGGGGAGGCAGATATAACATGTGCAGAGAGAGTTAGATTTGGGTGGGTTATTTTGTTTCTGTGCAGGGTAAATACTGGCTGCTTTATTTTTACACTGCAAATTAGATTGCAGAATGAACACACCACACCCAAATCTAACTCTCTCTGCACATGTTATATCTGCCTCCCCTGCAGTGCACATGGTTTTGCCCAGTTGCTAACAGAATTCCTGCTGCGATCAACTTGGAATTACCCCCTTAGTGCAGCTGGACTTCCAGCGTACAGCACTGCACTGACAGTCTGTGTTCTGGTCGTGCGTCTGCAGAACTTGACTCTGCCCAGGTTATACAACAGAACCCGACTTATAGTGACTGCTCTGCAGAGGAACCTAATTGAGGCAGAGATTCTAATGGAATGTGGTGCAGGTGAGACTGTATGTATATACCACGTATACCCCTTATCCCTGTCAATGTTTCTTTGTAATCAAAGCACCTGCAGTTCCTGTAAGCATCTGCTTCGCTATGACGATCAACAAGTCACAGGGCAAACACTCAGGGCTGCAGGCGTAGATCTTAGGACCAGCTGTTACACCCATGGGCAGCTTTATGTGGCTTGCTCCAGAGCTGGACTAGGGCCCAGGGCACTTCAGGCAGTGGGGCCCCTAATAAAGTGGCAAGCAGATAAATTATTTGAATATATATATATATATATATAAAAAAGAGACCTTTATCACGCGCTTGTTGCTAAATCAGCACCTCACGGTAGAACCCCTGTTAGCAGGAACAATGGATTTGTAGAGAAGATGGACCCAGAGGGCGCTAAACACATAAGATTGTCCAAATATAGTCCATAAATAATTTGTATAGTAAATATCCCAGCGATGTATTCTTTATCGGACTCAATTCAATATTCAATATTCAACTTGGGATGGAGACACAATTCTGATTCAGATTCAGCCAAAAGACGATCCTCCTGTAATGATACCCTCTCACCAAGGATATGAACACCCAAAACAGTTCGCCAAAACATCCAATGTAAAACACAATACAATGCCAGATCAATTTTGCATTATCACACAGGTGCTTCCAGGAACCAAATATACATCAGGACAGATGTAATTAGTGCCACCAACCACCCTAGGATGTGAGCTCAGTGGTAGGAGCTCCCAAATGTAATTATGGTATCCTAGTCACCTTAAACCCTACGCGTTTCATCCCTTAATCGGACTTCCTCAGGGGTAAAACCACCCAATAAATGTTATAGTGGATGTATTATTTCTCTCTAAAGAAGATTTCAAAAACAGATCTAGTCCCAGGGTTTGGTCACTTTCATTGATCTGAAGAGTTTCAAAACAATCCCGTGATTCCAATATTGTGGTTTTCTAAAACACCAGGATGAACTTTTTGGAACTTCTGATCAAAACATTTCACTAGAGATCAGGAAGCACATAAATTCCAAGTGTCTGCAGTGATCCTATCTCTCCAGTGCCAAACAGTGAGAATCTCACTGTATAAATATATATATATATATATATATATATATATATGTACACACGCACCAATCTGCCGGCACTCGGTACAAGAAACCCAATATGCTCAGGTGCCCATCCAAGTAGAGATAATATCCAATAGCACAGGAAGATGGCACACAGAGACTTTTTTCTTTGCAAAACGACATATATATATATATATATATATATATATATATACTAGGTGCTTATTCACACCGTCGCAAGGGGCTACGCCCCCTTAACCCTTGCATTTGGGGTTCAATATTTGTATTATATGGAGTATTACCTGCATTCCTTTGTTAGTGGTTAAATATTGCACAATGAAAGGGCGTGCGATGGTGAAGGAGGCGCAGCCCCTTGCGACGGCGTGAACAGCACCTGCAGGGCACGATGTACAGAATGTAGCGGGTGCGGGGGGGACTGCGGATGGGGGATTGTGTCTGTAGATGCTGCGGGTGGAGGGGGGGCGGATGCGGGGGGGGGCCCAGATGGGGAAGGGTCGGGAGGTGCTGCGGGTGGCGGAGGGGCAGAGAAGTGGGGGCTGCAGATGGGGGAGGGGTCCGGAGGCACTGCAGGTGGGGGTGGGGCAGGGGTGCCATGGGTGGGGGAGGGGCAGGTGCTGGGATGTTGCAGATGGGTGAAGGGTTCCAGAGGTGCTGTGGGATGGGAAGGGGCAGGGGTGCCGGGGGTGGGGTAGGGGGTACAAAGGCGCCGCAGGTGGGGGAGGGGCGGGTGGTGCGGCGGATGGGGAAGGGGGTCCGGAGGTGCTGCAGGTGGAGGGGCAAGTGCGGGGGTGCCGTGGGTGGGGGAGGGGTGGGTGAGGGGGGACCGCGGATGGAGGAGGGTGTCTGCAGATGCTGCGGGTGGAGGGGGGGCAGGTGTGTGGGGAGACATATATGGGGGGTGGATGGTGGAGGGTGTCTGGAGGTGCTGTGGGTGGTGGAGGGATGGGAGCCGCGGGTGGTGTAGGGGGTCTGGAGGCACAGCGTGTGGGGGAGGGGTGGAGTGCCACATGTGGTGGAGGGGAAGGTGCGGAGGTGTGGTGCATTAGGGAGGGGTCTGGAGGCGCTGCGGGTACTGTACCTGCCAAAAAGGTAGTTGGAGGGTATGCAGTAACAGGGCCAGGACAGGAATGACAGGGTCAGAACAGGGGTGATGGGGCCAGGACAGGGGTGACGGGGACAGGATGGGGGCGACAGGGCCAGGACAGGGGTGACAGGGCAAGTACAGGGGTAACAGGGCCAGGATAGGGGTAACAGGGCCAGGATAGGGGTAACAAGGCCAGGATAAGTGTGACAGGGCCAGGATAAGGGTGACAGGGCAAGGCCAGGGGTGACAGGGACATGACCGAACACAGGGCACGGGAGAGATTGGTATTAGGGACACAACAGTGGTGACAGATGTGTCTTACTGGATTCACTGCTGCTGGCTGCTGCTGTTCCACTCCAACCTGTTGGGATCTGCTGCTGGTGGAGCCTTGGCATGGCTGACTCAGGCTGGAGTCCTGCTTCCTCTGCCTGTCCGCATCCCTCCCCCCCACTCCTCAGTCACACACCGCGGACCTCGCGCGGCTGCCAGGCACTGTGGTAAGGGGAGACTGGGAGTGACTGGTTAGCCCCCAAGAGATGCTGCGGCTGGAGGGAGGAGGGGGTCATAGCATGCACGCGGCGCGGACTTCTGCAGCGCTGCCCCCCGGCTGGAGTAGCTCTGTCCCAGGTCTGAAGCTCCCCCGTCCTGCCAGCAACAGCAGCTGCTGCGTGTTGGCAGGTCTGTGGTGTTGCCTCCCTGCTTTCTTCTGCCTGTGCGGGTGTGTAGGGGGGAGCGACCACCCACTCTGGATTTACCCCTACCTGAGGGGCCAAAATCCCATATAAAAAAAAAACACCGGAATTTGCATAAGGGGGCGTGGCCATGCGGGCCGCGATTAGGCCACACCCCCAAACCCACAGCAGGCACAGCAATGAGTTAGGGCCCCCCTGTCTCAAGTGCCCTGGGCCCCTGGACTCATAATCCGCCCCTGGGGGCATGCCAGCAGCTCACAGAGCGCTGGGCATGCCCCCTTACTGGCGAAAACGGGGCATCGCTCGCGATCGCGGGGCGTGGCTCGCGATAGCGGGTCCTCACAAAACCACACCCCCTTTTCATTGATCACGCCCCTTTTCGCAGCACATTGTCCCTCCTTCTGCCTGAAGAAAGCTGGGAGGTATGCACCCCTGCCTGTGCCATGCCCATACCATCTGCTTCTGCTCCTAGTCTCCTATAGATTTGCCCAGATCTGTGACTCATTTGACTAACTCCACCCACTGTTGTGACTCCGCCCAGCGTTAGCAAATGAGGCACAAAGTCACAGATCTGGGCTATTATATAGGAGATAGATATATATATATATATATATATATTTATATATATTTATACACACACAAACATATATATATATATATACTCACACACTTATAGACATATATACACCCAGAGCCTACAATTTCAATTTAATTGACAGCAAATTTGTTGCAGAAACACCACAAATATTGTTTACAAATACATTTTGTGATCAGGGTGTACTGGTGTACTATATAAAATATACATCACACAAATGGACGCAAGCAAAGCCGTGGTCAAATGCTAGTAATACATAATATTCTGATCTGAATGTATTAGTTTTAAATAATAAGTGAAATCACATTTCCCTTAAGTTAGTCATGTAAAAGACAGCAGGAGCCTCAAACCAGAAATATCCAGACTTGGCCGGTCTGTTGGGGTGTGTGAGGTCATGCTGTGATGTCATAATGGCAGCTGCCTATATCAGCGCTGTGCTGTTGCTGTGTCTCATATATGCCTCCAGAGGCCTGGGACGGCATAGCACACTGGCAGAAGGTTAGTGACTGGACAAAGATAAGGGCAGCTTAGTTCAAAGCGTCGGCAGACTTTTAGCATGACTACTATAATATATGACTTATGACCTTGGGGACAGCATAGTATTGGATACAAACAAAATCTCACACCTACTGGGACAGCACCGTTACTTAACAACCACCAGCGCCTGCAAATGGGTCATTGGAGATAATTGAAGAACGCTGTCTAGAACGCTGTCTAGATGGGCCTATATTGTTCCAAATTAAATCCTTTATGTGCAGATACACCTATGACATCTGGTTAGCCTATAATTTTGCAAATTGTGGGGTCTATTTACTAAGCCTTGGATGGAGATAAAGTGGACGCAGAGAAAGTACCAGCCAACCAGCTCCTAACTGTCATTTTTCAATCCCAGTCTGTGACATGACAGTTAGGAGCTGATTGGCTGGTTCTTATCTCCTTCCAAGGCTTAGTAAATAGACCCCTAAATACTTTACTCTCTCGCTATCTGCCTAAATCCCTATGTGCCATTATTGCAGGTTATTCCATTATTATTAATGTGCAGAGATGTAAGAGAATTATATTGTGCTTTAATCATTACTTTTGTTTTTATCTAATACTATATACAGATGTAGCCACGCTGATCATGGCTACATCTGCGGTAAACGTGCACTCTCGGCACGGCTATGTGCTCACACGCCTAGCTGCGCCTATCTGCGGCACTTGCAGTTCCCGTTCACGTGAATGAGGTGCATGCACGTCTAAGACGTCCAGACGTACGCGCGCTGTCATGCCTAACAAGGCACAATCGCGGTATGATGTAGCCACAATGAGAATGGCTACATTTGCACAGTTGTAATCCCTGCTCGCATCAGAAATGAATGCTATGGTGGTTATGATTGTTCCCCCCCCCCCCCCCCCCCCCTCACTCCCATTTATCTCTTGCTCTCTTTTTTCAGTTTGTCACCATTGACGTGTAGGTGCATTTTTCTAATCAGGTGCATCAGGGTGGGATCCCTGTGGATCCTGTGGACTTAGGAGAAATACCGTTATCAACGGTGAGTTCTTACCATAACGTATATTTCTCCGGCAGGGTCCACAGGTTATCCACAGGATAACAATGGGATTTCCCAAAGCAATTTCGCCCGAATTCAGCGTCATGAGAGGCAAAGGTATCCAAGGCATAATGTCTAATGAATGTGTTAATGGAAGACCATGTGGCTGCCTTACATATCTGTTCTGCTGAAGCACCACGTTGTGCTGCCCATGATGAACCTACCTTACGAGTAGAGTGAGCTGAGACATTAGCCTAAACAGGGAGATCAGCCTGAGAATATGCTTCTAAATCGTCATCCGAAGCCATCTTGCCAGTGTCTGCTTATCAGCAGGCCATCCTCTCTTGTGAAATCCGTAGAGAATGAAGAGAGAATCTGTCTTTCTGATGGCACTGGTACGGTCCACGTAGATCCTTAATACACGGACCATATTCGGTGATAAATGCGAGCTGAGGAAGGTTTCCTTGCTCTGTGCATAGTTGAATTACCTGTTGTGAGAATCCTCTTGACTTCAGGATAGAGGTTTCAAAGAGCCACGCCATCAAAGACTGTCGATCCAGACATCTGTGATAACAAGGACCCTGCATCAGTAGATCTGGTTGTTGAGGGAGCAGAAGTGGAACATCCATCGACATCCTCTGCAGAACTGCGTACCAATGTCTTCTGGGCCAAGCCAGAGCTATTAGTATCATGGCACCTTTCCCTTGCTTTATCTTTCTCACCACCCTGGGTAATAGGATGATTGGAGGAAACACATAAGCCAGATGAAAGTCCCATCTCACTGACAGGGCATCCACAAAGATCGCTCTGGGATCCTTTGTTCTTGCCCCGTATGCGAGAACTTTGTTGTTCAGACGGGACGCCATGGGATCCATCTCTGGCAACCTCCTACTTGTCTACTAGAGTCTGGAAGACCTCCGGGTTTAGAGACCATTCGCTTGCATGAATGGCGTGTCGACTGAGAAGGTCCGCATCCCATTTCAGGACTCCCAGAACGAACACTGCGGACAAGGCTGGATGATGAAGTTCTGCCCACTTTAGTATGTGACTTACCTCCTCCATCGCTTTTCAGCTGTGAGTTCCTCCCTGATGGTTGAGGTACGCTACTGCCATTGCATTGTCTGAGCGGATCTGGACTGGTTTTCCCCGAAGAATGTCCTTTGCCTGAATCAGTGCCACGTACATGGCCCGAAGTTCCAATATGTTTATTGACAGGCAACTTTCTTCCCTGGTCCATTGCCCCTGAAAACACAACCTTCCTGACACTGCTCCCCAGCCCTGAAGGCTGGCATCTGTCAGAATTTCCCAATCTGATATCCAAAGGGGTCTCCTTTTGTCCAGATAGGATGTCTGTAGCCACCAGGCTAATGACCTTCTTACTTCTATCGTAAGAGACAAGGTCTGTGTTTTTATTGTCTGATGCAACCCATTCCATTTGGCAAGAATCAGATGCTGCACAGGCGGAATAGTGCATACTCCACCATGTTGAACGTTGATACCATCAAACCTATCACCCGCATTGCTGCATGAATGGATACCTTTTGACTGTGTGACAAGTCCTGAATCCTTGACTGGACCTTGGATATCTTGTTCAGAGGTAAACTTACTCTCTGAAGACCTGAATCCAGAACCGCCCCCAAGTGAGTCATCCGTTGTGACGGAACCAGAGACTATTTTGCCCAATTTATGAGCCACCCATGGTTCTGCAGATGTTATTGTCTGTCGTAGATGACATAAGAGCAACTCCTGCGTCTGTGCCAGGATTAAAAGATCGTCGAGGTATGGAAAAATTCTTATCCCCTGCTGGCAGAGATAAACTGCCATTACCACCATAATCTTGGTAAATTCTCTGGGGGCTGTGGCTAACCCAAAAGGTAGGGCCTGGAACTGAAAATGCTGTTGGAGGATAGCGAACCTGAGATAGCACTGATGGGACAGTGTTATAGGAACATGTAGGTAAGCATCCTGTATATCCAGGGATACCATATAATCCCCTGGTTCCATGGCCAAAATGATGGAACATAACGTCTCCATGTGAAACCGAGGTACCCAAATGTATTTGTTCAGTACTTTGAGATTGAGAATGGGCCGAAAAGACCCATTTGGCTTCTGAACTAAAAACAGGTTGGAGTAAAACCCCTGTCCTCGTTGCACAGAACTGGAATGACTACTCCTGACTGAAGCAATTTCTGAACTGACTCTAACAAAGCCCTGGCCTTCGTCTCTACCTGAGATGGGCTGGTACAAAAAACCTTCGAGGAGGGTACTTCTTGAAGGCAAAAGCATAACCTAGAAATACCGCTTCCTGCACCCAGGCATCTGTTGTAGACTGCTGCCAGATCTGTGCAAACTGAAGATGTTGCCCCCCCCCCCCCCCCCTAGGGTCCCCCAGGTGGAGGCCTGGGGTTTATCATCCTTTAGCTTTTCCTTGATACCGAAAGGGCCAAAAAGCTGGAACCTTAGGTTTGAAATTGTATGTGGAAGAGAACTTGACCTTCTTACAGTCTGCTTCTGACTCCAGAATATCTGTCAATTCTTTACCAAAAAGAACATCTCCAGAAAAAGGTAATGATTCCAAAACCTTCTTAGATTCTGAATCAGCTTTCCACGTATCTAACCAAACTGCTTTGCGAGCAGCTATTGTTGAAGCTGATGCCCTGGAGGCAATAGTACCCATATCCAATGCTGCTTCTTCCAGGAACATTGCAGCCTGTTTTATATGAGCTATCTGGGATTTTTGCTCTCTAGAAGCTTTAAAAAAAAAAACCTCCAATACATCAGCCCAGGCAGCCACTGCCTTTGCCATCCAAGCTGAAGCCATGGCTGGCCTTATGACTGCCACAGACAGGGAAAAATGGTTTTTAGAAAACCATCCACTCTCCTATCTGTGACATCATTTAATGCTGTTGAAGGCAAAGGTAATGTAGATTTTCACACTAATCAAATTACATGCGTATATACTTTAGGAGCCACCTCCCTTTTTCAACAATCACCAGCTGGAAGAGGATAATTGGAATTCCATTTCTTAGGAATTCTAAACTTCTTATTGGGCGTAGCCCAAGCCTCTTTCATAATTTCCAGTCAGCTGATCTGACCCTGGAAACTCAGTTTTAACTGTTTTAGGATGGTGCCTTGGTTTTTAACACAGGCTCTGCTGATTCCTCTAAGGATAGAATGGCTTTCATTGCTTTATTTTACTCAGCTATATCCACTGAGCTGAGACCTTCCTCATCTTCTTCGTATGCTGAAGTAAAATTAATTGAGCTTTCATCTTCCGATGAATCCTCATCTGAATCATGTGTAGTCTGTGAAGGTGAAAATTTACTTACCACCGGTTTATCAGCTTGTTTCTTTTGAGAAGTTGCTGCTGGAAGTGATACACCATAGGTGGGGAGCTGCATGTAAGGGTTAATAGTGTAACCTATCTCTGGTACAGGAGTTGGAGGAATTATCCGTTCAGATATACTGGATAAAGGGGGTCATTCCAAGCTGATAGCCAGCTGCATTCATTCGCTGTGCAACGATGAGGCAAAAAAACTGCACTTCTGCACATGCCTATGCGGCGCAATGCGCACGCGCGTCGTACAATTGCAACGAACAATGTCGTTTCACACAAGGTCTAGTGAAGATTTTCAGTCGCAATGGCAGCCGCAGAGTGATTTACAGGAAGAGGGCGTTTCTTGGTGTCAACTGACCATTTTCAGGGAGTGTTCAGAAAAACACAGGCGTACCCGGAAAAACGCCGGCGTGGCTGGGCGTGTTCGTGACGTCAAAACAGGAACTAAACAGTCTGAAGTGATCGCAAGCGCTGAGTAGGTATTGAGCTACTCTAAAACTGCACCAAAAAAATTTGCCGCCGCTCTGCGATCCTTTCGTTTGCACTTCTGATAATACACTCCCAGTGGGCGGCGGCATAGCGTTTGCATGGCTGCTAAAAACTGCTAGCGAGCGAACAACTCGGAATGACCACCAAAGTCTGTGCAAACATAGCCCAAGGTGGATCCATTTGTACCTGAATCTGCTTTGTATTTTTTATTAACCCCTGATGAAAGCTAAAACAATTTGCAGACAAACCATCCTGAACCAGATCCTGAGAGGATAACACATTTTTGCAAGACAAACATGTGAGTGTTGGTGTTGCTGTGAGTCTACCTTCCTCACCTTTGCCACTCTTAGACATGTTAAATAATCAACACTTCCAAAGTGTACTACACAATTTGTGACTGTAATCACTTTACATTTTTTAAAGTGATGTACAATCCGACCCTACCCATGCATCGGCATTGAGGATCGGAATAAACAAAATGACAGAAATATAGTAAAGTCAGCAATCACACTAGCAGTCAGTCACGTTATACATTAGTATATTAAGCAATATGAGCACAAGATCAACTACAGCTACAGTACATTTTAAGTATGTAGGAGAACATATTACTGCATCATGTTTTAAACAGATCTAACGTATTCAGACACAAATGCGAAAGAAACAACAGTAAATGTATACAGACTCATATGCTATACACACTTTATCTAACTATTTGTACTCAAAAGGTAGAGACTTAGTGCTGTATAACCCGTACTCAGTAGAGTGGGATACAGGGAGACTCACCTCGCTTCCAGCACCGATCAATACATTAGCGAATGCTGAGTGGATCCAGACGCTACTAGTGTACACTGCCGCTCCATGAACCTATACTGAACACAGACGCTTAGTGAACACGGACACACCAGTCACAAAGCCGCCTATGCTGCGACTGGGTCCTGTACAGTGTCTGCGACGGAAGCGGGAAACAGTTCATGGTGGGAGACTCAGAAGAAGCTGGTCATGAACCGGGGGGAGGGGCGACCAGGAGAGCATCTGACTCCCCACTGCTGACATCAACCCTAGGGATCGCAGCCTCATACTAATCCTGGAGCCTCTGATCCCTAAGGCCTATCGCTGGTGCACCCGAGGTGGCAGCCGCGTTAGTGACTGTTTGGTGGTCTCCTCCCAAAACAGTGCGGCTGTGTTCGTATTCCCCTTCTAAGCAGAATCAATGCCTTACCTTCTCCCCGTGCTCCGGCCACAGCCTGGTAACGACTGCTGGACCTGCTAGTATATCTGACACAGACACCCGCCGAAACAGCACTGTACTCGTGGGTAAGCGTTGTCGCGACCCGGCGGAGAGTTGTTGGAGCGACTATTTCTAAGGTATGTATAAGACGCTGTTTAGAAAGGTCACTCAAAAAATAGTACGACTATAAAAATAAAATAAGAAAGCTTAGGGCTGCTAAAAACCAGCAGCCCTCTGTCCATGGTCCGGCTCCTGCCGCACCAAACAAAAAACTGATTTGCCTGAGCAAGGAGGCAGGGATATATGGACGGGCCCGTTGCATGCTGGGAGGCCGGAAAAGTTTTGACCGATTGGTGCAAATCCACTGTCGCTTCATCATATCCCATTGTTACCCTGTGGATAACCTGTGGACCCTGCCGCAGAAATAGCAGATTTGAGGCGACAGAAGGAATGACTGGGTTAGGCAAGGTTAGTGTGTGGGTGGGTGGTCTGGGAAAACTCTGCATAGTCTCTTAATGCCCTGAGGGATGGGCAGTCCTTCAGCCATGGGTCCCCAGAGGTTTCCTCCACAAGGGGGTTTTTCCTCTCCTAAGTGCTGAAGGATGACTCTTCATGAGTCATGAGGCTTCCGCCATCTTGTTCCTCTTATAGGACAAGTTTGTAATATTACTGGACCAATCTTAGTCAGAAATTCCCTATTTTATAATGCAGAGTAACTAATACTACTACTACTACTACTACTAATAATAATAATAATAATAATAATAATGATAATAATTATTATTATTAATATTATTATATAATAATAATAATAATAATAATAATAAGGAGAAGAAGGAGAAGAAGAAAACATGCTACATTTTACCTGAAATAAATATAGACATTTATTTTTTAAATATATCTTGCTTGAAGTTGTCCTTATTTTTATTAATAAATCCTCTCAAAAGTGAAGAAATTACACATATTTGGGGAGACAAAAATATTCAGAACCATGCATTGTTTATTCTACACAAGAGAGTTGTTGCCATGTTGGGCACACTACATAGGTTAGCGATTAGCAGAACATGGCAGTAAGGCAAACAAAGGTAAAATGAAAAGCAACTAACAGGCACCTAGGCCCTCATTCCGAGTTGCTCGCTCACTAGCTACTTTTAGCAGCTGTGCAAACGCATAGTCGCCGCCCGCGGGGGAGTGTATTTTCGCTTTGCAGGAGTGCAAACGCCTGTGCAGCCGAGCGGCAGCAAACACATTCAAGACCAGCCCTGTAGTTACTTATTCTGTGCGATGATTGCTGCGACGAAGGTCCCGGTATTGACGTCAGATACCCGCACAGCAAATGCCCGGCCAAGCCTGCATTTTCCCAAACACTCCCAGAAAACGGTCAGTTGACACCCAGAAACTCCCACTTCCTGTCAATCTCCTTACGTCCGCCAGTGTGACTGGAAGCGTCGCTAGAACCTGTGCAAAACCACAAAGCTCTTTGTACTAGTACGACGCGCCTGCGCATTGCGGTGCATACGCATGCGCAGATTAGCCCCGTTCTGCCATAATCGATGCACTGCGAAAATCCATAGCGAGCGATTAACTCAGAGTGACCCCCCTAGTTCTGCAGCTTACACAGTAAGGAAAGTGGTCTTACTCTATAATTGCTTATAGACACTTTTCTCCTTTATAACAATTTTAAAGTGAGCAGAGGGGAAAATAACAAAAGAGGGTTCAGTTACATTTTGAAATAATTTACAAAAAAAAAAAAAATCTGACGAAAAAATAACAAATAAAGAAAAAGTTATATTAATTCTCAAACTCGCCGAAGATAGTAAGCTCATATTATGAATTACATAAAATATTTATATGAAGCCCACATGGATTACTGACTCCTCAGGATTGATTTGATAACTTTGGCCTGTGGTAAGTGTTCCAATGTCACAGACTTTGTATCAGTGCAAAAAATTGACAAATACAAGTGCTATGAGACCACCAAATGTTAATTATACCCCTTTCAGACATGCTCTAGATTCCCGGGATTTTGCATATGAACTAGTGATGTGCACCGGAAATTTTTCGGGTTTTGTGTTTTGGTTTTGGGTTCGGTTCCGCGGCCGTGTTTTGGGTTCGAACGCGTTTTGGCAAAACCTCACCGATTTTTTTTTGTCGGATTCGGGTGTGTTTTGGATTCGGGTGTTTTTTTCAAAAAACCCTAAAAAACAGCTTAAATCATTGAATTTGGGGGTCATTTTGATCCCATAGTATTATTAACCTCAATAACCATAATTTACACTCATTTCCAGTCTATTCTGAACACCTCACACCTGACAATATTATTTTTAGTCCTAAAATTTGCACCGAGGTTGCTGGATGGCTAAGCTAAGCGACACAAGTGGCCGACACAAACACCTGGCCCATCTAGGAGTGGCACTGCAGTCTCAGGCAGGATGGCCCTTCCAAAAAATACTCCCCAAACAGCACATGACGCAAAGAAAAAAAGAGGCGCAATGAGGCAGCTGTGTGAGTAAGCTAAGCGACCCTAGTGGCCGACACAAACACCTGGCCCATCTAGGAGTGGCACTGCAGTGTCAGGCAGGATGGCCCTTCCAAAAAATACTCCCCAAACAGCACATGACGCAAAGAAAAAAAGAGGCGCAATGAGGTAGCTGTGTGAGTAAGCTAAGCGACCCTAGTGGCCGACACAAACACCTGGCCAATCTAGGAGTGGCACTGCAGTGTCAGGGAGGATGGCCCTTCCAAAAAATACTCCCCAAACAGCACATGACGCAAAGAAAAAAAGAGGCGCAATGAGGTAGCTGTGTGAGTAAGCTAAGCGACCCTAGTGGCCGACACAAACACCTGGCCCATCTAGGAGTGTCACTGCAGTGTCACGCAGGATGGTCCTTCCAAAAAATACTCCAAAAACAGCACATGACGCAAAGAAAAATGAAAGAAAAAAGAGGTGGAAGATGGAATTGTCCTTGGGCCCTCCCACCCACCCTTATGTTGTATAAACAGGACATGCACACTTTAACCAACCCATCATTTCAGCGACAGGGTCTGCCACACGACTGTGACTGAAATGACGGGTTGGTTTGGGCCCCCACCAAAAAAGAAACAATCTCTCTTTGCACAAACTGGCTCTACAGAGGCAAGATGTCCACCTCATCATCATCGTCCGATTCATCACCCCTTTCACTGTGTACATCCCCCTCCTCACAGATTATTAATTCGTCCCCACTGGAATCCACCATCTCAGGTCCCCGTGTACTTTCTGGAGGCAATTGCTGCTGGTGAATGTCTCCATGGAGGAATTGATTATAATTCATTTTAATGAACATCATCTTCTCCACATTTTCTGGAAGTAACCTCCTACGCCGATTGCTGACAAGGTGAGCGGCGGCACTAAACACTCTTTCGGAGTACACACTGGAGGGAGGGCAACTTAGGTAGAATAAAGCCAGTTTGTGCAAGGGCCTCCAAATTGCCTCTTTTTCCTGCCAGTATACGTACGGACTGTCTGACGTGCCTACTTGGATGCGGTCACTCATATAATCCTCCACCATTCTTTCAATGGTGAGAGAATCATATGCAGTGACAGTAGACGACTTGTCAGTAATCGTTGGCAGGTCCTTCAGTCCGGACCAGATGTCAGCATCAGCAGTCGCTCCAGACTGCCCTGCATCACCACCAGCGGGTGGGCTCGGAATTCGTAGCCTTTTCCTCGCACCCCCAGTTGCGGGAGAATGTGAAGGAGGAGATGTTGACGGGTCGCGTTCCGCTTGACTTGACAATTTTGTCACCAGCAGGTCTTTGAACCTCTGCAGACTTGTGTCTGCCATAAAGAGAGATCCAAGGTAGGTTTTAAATCTAGGATCGAGCACGGTGGCCAAAATGTAGTGCTCTGATTTCAACAGATTGACCACACGTGAATCCTGGTTAAGCGAATAAAGGGCTCCATCCACAAGTCCCACATGCCTTGCGGAATCGCTCTGTTTTAGCTCCTTCTTCAATGTCTCCAGCTTCTTCTGCAAAAGCCTGATGAGGGGAATGACCTGACTCAGGCTGGCAGTGTCTGAACTGACTTCACGTGTGGCAAGTTCAAAAGGTTGCAGAACCTTGCACAACGTTGAAATCATTCTCCACTGCGCTTGAGACAGGTGCATTCCACCTCCTTTGCCTATATCGTGGCCAGATGTATAGGCTTGAATGGCCTTTTGCTGCTCCTCCATCCTCTGAAGCATATAGAGGGTTGAATTCCACCTCGTTACCACCTCTTGCTTCAGATGATGGCAGGGCAGGTTCAGGTGTTTTTGGTGGTGCTCCAGTCTTCTGTACGCGGTGCCTGTACGCCGAAAGTGGCCCGCAATTCTTCTGGCCACCGACAGCATCTCTTGCATGCCCCTGTCGTTTTTTAAATAATTCTGCACCACCAAATTCAAGGTATGTGCAAAACATGGGACGTGCTGGAATTTGCCCAGATGTAATGCACTCACAATATTGCTGGCGTTGTCCGATGTCACAAATCCCCAGGAGAGTCCAATTGGGGTAAGCCATTCTGCGATGATCTTCCTCAGTTGCCGTAAGAGGTTTTCAGCTGTGTGCCTATTCTGGAAAGCGGTGATACAAAGCGTAGCCTGCCTAGGAACGAGTTGGCGTTTGCGAGATGCTGCTACTGCTGCCGCCGCTGCTGTTCTTGCAGCGGGAGGCAATACATCTACCCAGTGGGCTGTCACAGTCATGTAGTCCTGAGTCTGCCCTGCTCCACTTGTCCACATGTCCGTGGTTAAGTGGACATTGAGTACAACTGCATTTTTTAGGACACTGGTGAGTCTTTTTCTGACATCCGTGTACATTCTCGGTATCGCCTGCCTAGAGAAGTGGAACCTAGATGGTATTTGGTAACGGGGGCACACTACCTCAAGAAATTGTCTAGTTCCCTGTGAACTAACGGCGGATACCGGACGCACGTCTAACACCAACATAGTTGTCAAGGCCTCAGTTATCCGCTTTGCAACAGGATGACTGCTGTGATATTTCATCTTCCTCGCAAAGGACTGTTGGACAGTCAATTGCTTACTGGATGTAGTACAAGTGGTCTTCCGACTTCCCCTCTGGGATGACGATCGACTCCCAGCAGCAACAACAGCAGCACCAGCAGCAGTAGGCATTACACTCAAGGATGCATCGGAGGAATCCCAGGCAGGAGAGGACTCGTCAGACTTGCCAGTGACATGGCCTGCAGGACTATTGGCTTTCCTGGGAAAGGAGGAAATTGACACTGAGGGAGTTGGTGGTGTGGTTTGCGCGAGCTTGGTTACAAGCGGAAGGGATTTACTGGTCAGTGTACTGCTTCCGCTGTCGCCCAAAGTTTTTGAACTTGTCACTGACTTATTATGAATGCGCTGCAGGTGACGTATAAGGGAGGATGTTCCGAGGTGGTTAACGTCCTTACCCCTACTTATTACAGCTTGACAAAGGCAACACACGGCTTGACACCTGTTGTCCGCATTTCTGTTGAAATACTTCCACACTGAAGAGCTGATTTTTTTGGTATTGTCACCAGGCATGTCAATGGCCATATTCCTCCCACGGACAACAGGTGTCTCCCCGGGTGCCTGACTTAAACAAACCACCTCACCATCAGAATCCTCCTTGTCAATTTCCTCCCCAGCGCCAGCAACACCCATATCCTCATCCTGGTGTACTTCAACACTGACGTCTTCAATTTCACTATCAGGAACTGGACTGCGGGTGCTCCTTTCAACACTTGCAGGGGGCGTGCAAATGGTGGAAGGCGCAAGCTCTTCCCGTCCAGTGTTGGGAAGGTCAGGCATCGCAACTGACACAATTGGACTCTCCTTTGGGATTTGTGATTTCGAAGAACGCACAGTTCTTTGCTGTGCTTTTGCCGCAAGTCTTTTCTTTTTTCTAGCGAGAGGATGAGTGCTTCCATCCTCATGTGAAGCTGAACCACTAGCCATGAACATAGGCCAGGGCCTCAGCCGTTCCTTGCCACTCCGTGTCGTAAATGGCATATTGGCAAGTTTACGCTTCTCCTCAGACGCTTTTAATTTTGATTTTTGGGTAATTTTTTTACTGATCTTTTGTGTTTTGGATTTTACATGCTCTGTACTATGACATTGGGCATCGGCCTTGGCAGACGACGTTGATGGCATTTCATCGTCTCGGCCATGACTAGTGGCAGCAGCTTCAGCACGAGGTGGAAGTGGATCTTGATCTTTCCCTATTTTTTTAACCTCCACATTTTTGTTCTCCATATTTTGCGCACAACTAAAAGCCACCACAGGTATACAATGTAGATGGGTGGATAGTATAGTATTATATTACTTATGGACGACGAGTGACGACACAGAGGTAGGTACAGCCGTGGCCTACCGTACTGCTGCTTATATATATAATATACTGTATAACGGACCTGGTGGACACTGTCAGCAGACTGCTAAACTAGTATGAAGGAAAAAAAAACAACACAGGTATACAATGTAGATGGATGGATAGTATAGTATTATATTACTTATGGACGACGAGTGCACTGACGACACAGAGGTAGGTACAGCCGTGGCCTACCGTACTGCTGCTTATATATATAATATACTGTATAACGGATCTGGTGGACACTGTCAGCAGACTGCTAAACTAGTATGAAGGGAAAAAAAACAACACAGGTATACAATGTAGATGGATGGATAGTATAGTATTATATTACTTATGGACGATGAGTGACGACACAGAGGTAGGTACAGCCGTGGCCTACCGTACTGCTGCTCATATATATAATATACTGTATAACGGGCCTGGTGGACACTGTCAGCAGACTGCTAAACTAGTATGAAGAAAAAAACAATAACACAGGTATACAATGTAGATGGATGGATAGTATAGTATTATATTACTTATGGACGACGAGTGCACTGACGACACAGAGGTAGGTACAGCCGTGGCCTACCGTATTGCTGCTTATATATATAATATACTGTATAACGGACCTGGTGGACACTGTCAGCAGACTGCTAAACTAGTATGAAGAGAAAAAAACACCACAGGTATACAATGTAGATGGATGGATAGTATAGTATTATATTACTTATGGACGACGAGTGACTGACGACACAGAGGTAGGTACAGCCGTGGCCTACCGTACTGCTGCTTATATATATAATATACTGTATAACGGACCTGGTGGACACTGTCAGCAGACTGCTAAACTAGGATGAAGAAAAAAAACACCACAGGTATACAATGTAGATGGATGGATAGTATAGTATTATATTACTTATGGACGACGAGTGACGACACAGAGGTAGGTACAGCCGTGGCCTACCGTACTGCTGCTTATATATATAATATACTGTATAACGGACCTGGTGGACACTGTCAGCAGACTGCTAAACTAGTATGAAGAAAAAAACAACAACACAGGTATACAATGTAGATGGATGGATAGTATAGTATTATATTACTTATGGACGACGAGTGCACTGACGACACAGAGGTAGGTACAGCCGTGGCCTACCGTACTGCTGCTTATATATATATAATATACTGTATAACGGACCTGGTGGACACTGTCAGCAGACTGCTAAACTAGTATGAAGAAAAAAAAACACCCCAGGTATACAATGTAGATGGATGGATAGTATAGTATTATATTACTTATGGACGACGAGTGCACTGACGACACAGAGGTAGGTACAGCCGTGGCCTACCGTACTGCTGCTTATATATATAATATACTGTATAACGGACCTGGTGGACACTGTCAGCAGACTGCTAAACTAGTATGAAGAAAAAAAAAACACAGGAGTGTTTTTCAGGCAGACAAACGTATACTGGACTGGTGGTCACTGTCAGCAAAACTGTGCACTGTACTCCTGCTATAACTGCTCCCCAGTCCCCACAATTAGGCATTGTGAGCAGAGCAGTGCACTCAGCACAGATATATCATGCAGCAGTGCAGCACACTGAGTGAGCACAGATATGGTGGTCGGAGCGTTTTTTTCAGGCAGAGAAACAAAGGATTAAACTCACTGGTGGTATAATCAAAACCCTACACTGTACTCCCTAACAGCTGCTCCCCATCCCCAATCCTCCCCACAATTATAACTAACTAAGTCACTCTGTGTTCTACTATAACGGAGAGGACGCCAGCCACGTCCTCTCCCTATCAATCTCAATGCACGTGTGAAAATGGCGGCGACGCGCGGCTCCTTATATAGAATCCGAGTCTCGCGAGAATCCGACAGCGGGATGATGACGTTCGGGCGCGCTCGGGTTAACCGAGCAAGGCGGGAGGATCCGAGTCGCTCGGACCCGTGTAAAAAAAAAGGTGAAGTTCGGGCGGTTCGGATTCCGAGGATCCGAACCCGCTCATCACTAATATGAACGCGCATCAACCCGGGAATTTGGTGTATGCCTGAAAGGCACCGACCCGGGAACGTGATCCGGGTCGCCAACCCTGAAATTGACCAGGGTTTTTCCCGGGAGTCCCAGGAAGACAACCCGGCTTAGGTCTGAAAGGTGCGACCCGGGAATTTGCTCCCAGGTTGCACCTGATTGGCGGGGCTGCCTGGAGGAGGCCGGAGTGAAGAGGGGGCATGCGCCGGCTGCTGTAGTCTGTGCTGCTGTGCGTAGTCGAAGCAGCCGGCACAGCAAAAAATCAGGCCTGTTGGAGTGAGTGAGTGAGTGAGTGTGAGTGTGTGTATAATGAATTTGGCATGTGTGTGTATATTTTACATGTATGTGTGTTTGAGTGTGACATCTGTATGTGCAAGACGTGTGTAAATGTACGAGTGTGTGTGTGTGTGTGTGTGTGTGTGTGTGTGTGTGTGTGTGTGTGTGTGTGTGTGTGTGTGTGTGTGTGTGTGTATATATAAGACATGTGACATTAGAGTAGCCTGGTCTGACCTGGCTGCCAGGGCAGACCGGGCTTATGTCTGAAAGGGGTCGACCCTGAGGTGTATATAGTTCCCGGGAATTTCCCAGGTCTCAGGTTTAGTCTGAAAGGGGGTCCCAGCAAAAACCCCAGTATTTTTCAGAGGTGAAAATCCCGGGTCTAAAGCAGGGAAATTCCCGGGTCCTATGTGTGAGGGGTATTACATTCTAAACAACTAGAGTGGAGATAATATCATACAGTTTTAATCTGATTTTCACTTAAAAACCAATATCAATTAAAATGAATGATGACCCAGTGCTGGATGTGATCTGCGGTACAGAATCTGACCTGCTGCCTAGGACTTGACCAACGACTGACCTGCAGAGACCTGAGAGCCGCGGCACATGACTGGACCAAGAAAGAAAACAGCGCTAAAGTCCTGGAACAGCAGAGGACTTATTGCAAAATGAGCTTCATATAAACATCTATTCCCTGAGTCAGTGGTTCCCAAGCTGGGTTATCCTGGGGCACTTGCAGGGGTGCCCTGGGCTGGTGGTCCAGGACCAATTAAAATTATTTATGGTCAATGTAATAGGCAAAACCAGTGCTGGTGGCTTCTCATCATAACAGACGAGGACAAACAGAATTCTGTCCCACATCATATAACTGAACCTAAGGATGCTATACAATCACATTTAAATTGTGAAGAAAATTCTTATACTATAGGGCGCAGTGACTCAAAATAATTTCATATGCCCTAAGTGAATCTTGCGCTTTACCCTCTGTAAAAAACTAAAAAATAAAAGGGACACCATAAACAAATATAATATTGTGCCAGTTATCAAATAAGTCCTAAAAGGTGTAAGGATAAATAGCAGCTGGTACACTTACTAGGTGGTCTTTCTCAGAGTCGTAACTAGACATTTTGGTGCCCTGTGAAGGTAGGAAACTGTGAGGGTGAGAGTAGAGAGCAGTAAGGTAGGAAACAGTGAGGGTGAGAGTAGGGAGCAGTAAGTGAGGGGCGTTGTAGAGAGCAGTAAGGTAGGAAACAGTGGGGGTAATTCCAAGTTGATCGCAGCAGGAAATTTTTTAGCAGTTGGACAAAACCATGTGCACTGCAGGGGAGGCAGATATAACATTTGCAGAGAGAGTTAGATTTGGGTGGGTTATTTTATTTCTGTGCAGGGTAAATACTGGCTGCTTTATTTTTACACTGCAATTTAGATTGCAGATTGAACACACCCCACCCATATCTAACTCTCTATGCACATGTTACATCTGCCCCCCCTGCAGTGCACATGGTTTTGCCCAATTGCTAACAGAATTCCTGCTGCGATCAACTTGGAATTACCCCCAGTGAGGGTGAGAGTAGGGAGCAGTAAGTGAGGGTGAGAGTAGAGAGCAGTAAGGTAGGAAACAGTGAGGGTGAGAGTAGGGAGCAGTAAGTGAGGGGCGTTGTAGAGAGCAGTAAGGTAGGAAACAGTGAGGGTGAGAGTAGGGAGCAGTAAGTGAGGGTGAGAGTAGAGAGCAGTAAGGTAGGAAACAGTGAGGGTGAGAGTAGGGAGCAGTAAGTGAGGGTGAGAGTAGAGAGCAGTAAGGTAGGAAACAGTGAGGGTGAGAGTAGGGAGCAGTGAGGGACGATTAGTGTGCAGCATAGTAAGGGAGGATGGGTGGGGAGCACAGAGGATGGATATATGCAGCAGCTGAGCCCATTGTGTGATGATGAATGTAGTACAGTATGTGTCAGTCCTGCTGCCTCTCCCTGCACCCCACGGGTGACTCACCTGACTCCAGCACTCTAACTGCCATTGCTATGGACTCCCCACGTCGCTCCTCATACTGTGGGAGAGACATCAGTGACCCGGGCGTGTGGTGATGACCTGGAAGGCGGAGCTCTGGAGTTGGTGACAGGAAGAGGGTGAGAGGGTGACTGCAGTTGGCGCCAGCTGTAGGTGATGGAGAGAGGGTGACACCAGGTAGAGGGTGACAGCAGTCGGCGCCAGCTGTGGGCAATGGGGAGAGGGTGACAAGGAGAGGGTGACAAGGAGAGGTTGACAGGGAGAGGTTGACGCCAGGTAGAGGGTGACAGTGAGAGGGTAGAGCAGTCTGTGCCAGCTGTGGGTAATGGAGAGAGGGTGACGACAGGGAGAGGGTGACAGCAGTCAGTGCCAGCTGTGGGTGATGGGAAGAGGGTGACGCCAGGGATAGGGTGGCAGGGAGAGAGTGACAGCAGTCAGGCCAGCTGTGGCTGACGGGGAGACAGTGACAGGGAGAGGGTGACAGCAGTCAGTGCCAGCTGTGGGTGATGTCGAGAGGGTGACGCCAGGGAGAGGGTGACAGTGAGAGGGTACCAGCAGTCGGTGCCAGCTGTGGGTTACAGCAGTCGGTGACAGTGAGAAGGTGACAGGAAGAGGGTGACACCAGGGAGAGCACATTACTGTCCCACTCTACCAGCAGTATAGAATACAACATAAGGAGTACAGCCCTGAGCCTTGGGTCCCTGATAAAGCATGGGTGAGCTCAGCCCATTACAAGCTAAAGTACCCGCCACTCTCCCCCGCCGCAGCCCCCGCCGCACATAGGCGTGTGCAGCAGATTTTATTGGGGGGTGCACCATCGTAGAGCCGTGTCTAGTACCACCTACCTACTGGGCATGTCTAGCAACACCTATCGGGCGTGTCTAGCACCGCCTACTGGGTGTGTCTAGCACCGCCTATTGGCATTCTTTTCTATTCAATATGCACCTTACCTATATGGTGGTTTCTCATAACGGGGAACCTCTGAAGAAATGTATCCTTCCTGGGCAGACAGCATCATCAGTCGGTAATCACTATTCATGTAGGAGATCACATGATCCGGAAGATGCCTGTTTGTGTAGGAATATAACCAATGTGATCATCACATAACAGAGGTTCAACCAGACTCGTGTCACCTCCTTCCCTCTGCATCTATCAGCCACACCATTACCCCTTCCCTGCATCTCTCAGCCACACCATCATCTCCGCCCTGCGTCGTCTCTCAGCCACACCATCATCTCCTCCCTGCGTCGTCTCTCAGCCACACCATCATCTCCCATCTGAATCTCTCGCAATACCCCTCACTTTGTCTCTCATTCTCCCACTTCACTCTGTGCCTCTGAGCCTCCCACCCTTCTGTCTGTGCCTCTCAGTCGCCCGCCCTTCACTGTCTCTCAGCCTCATTAGTGGAGTTGGTGGGCCCATCAGGAGAACACGGGCAGTTGGGCGGCCATTCGCGTGGTGTGACGTCATCGGGTCACATCGCACAGTACATTGAGGCGGAGGAGTAGTGTGGAGCAGCGGGCAGGATGGGAGTAGTGGTGCATAGCAGGGGGGCAGGATGGGAGCAGGGCCGTCTTTTCGTATGGGCTCAATGGGATCTTGCCCAAGGGCCCCAGGAGTAAAATGGCCCTAACCTGATAGCTGAGGGTCCCCTCTTTCCAGGGGTACCATATTTTTGAAAATCGGCCCTAGGGAACCGGAGATATCCGACTTCAAAGCAGTGGTCCCCATCCAAGCCTGTTAATTGTTTTCCCAGCCAGGTATCTCGGGTTTTGTCTGACTTAGTATTTTTCTAAGGGAACTCTCCGAAAGCTGTGACTCTCCCCTTTCAGTTGATACTGGCAGCTTGTCTCTACTATGCCCAGAACCAGAGATATCAGCCTTCAAGCAGCTGGTCCCTGCTCCAGCTCCACACGCCTAATATGCAGTTTTATATTTTTGTTGGTGGATTGCTCTGGCTTCTGAAGTCTGATCCCCAAGTCCCCAGTACCTCCTGAAAGGTGGGAATCTCTAGATTTTGTTTTTTATCCCATTAAAGCTAAGAATTCTATTTCTAGGAACTGGAGATATCTGCAGTCAAGCAAGCTGCCCTAACCCCCGGAAAATGCTGAATATTAAGCCCACTATCTACCCCTCCCCTGTGTATTATACTCCCCCCTACCACGCTGGAAGTCATGTACCAGGGCCCCTTCATTCAGCACAATGTCCCCTTCTACAGTTTAGTGTTCTCCTTCCCGTCCCATTTGTGCAGTAAAGGAGTAATTAGCAGAAATGACTGCTCCAGGTCCTACATGCTGAGCAGAAGAT